>NW_004444095.1:1272160-1341831 GCF_000243295.1 Trichechus manatus latirostris | reverse complement strand
TTTTTTTTTTTTTTTTTAATGTGAGTTAGAATTTTGTTCTACATTTTTCTCCAGCTCTATCTGGGACCCTTTGTTGTGATCCCTGACAGAGCAGTTGGTGGTGGTAACTGGGCACCATCTAGTTGTGTTGGACTCAGTCTGGTGGAGGCTGTGGTAGTTGTGGTCCATTAGTCCTTTGGATTAATCTTTCTCTTGTGTCTTTGATTTTCTTCATTCTCCCTTGCTCCAGACAGGGTGAGACCATCTTAGATGGCCACTCACAAACTTTTAAGACCCCAGATGCTACTCACCAAAGTAGGATATAGAACATTTTCTTTATAAACTATATTATGCCAATTGGGCTAGATGTCCCCGAAACCAAGGTCCCCGGGCGTCAGCCCAATAATTCAGTCCCTCAGGGAGTTTGGATATGTCTATGAAGTTTCCATGACCTTGCCTTGGTCAAGTTGTGCTGACTTTCCCAGTATTGTATACTGTCTTACCCTTCCTAGTTACCATTCATCTACTATCCATTTAGTGTTTTTCCCTCCCCTCCGTCGTAACCGTCAAAGACTATTTCTTTTTGTGTGTAAACCTTTTTGTGAGTTTTTATAATAGTGGTCTCATACAATATTTGTCCTTTTGTGACTGACTTATTTCTCTCAGCATAATGCACTCTAGATTCATCCATGCTGTGAGATATTTCAAAGAGTCATCATTGTTCTTTCTCGTTGCATAGTATTCCATTGTGCACATGTACCATAGTTTGTTTATCCATTCATCTGTTGATGGGCACTTAGGTTGTTTCCATCTTTTTGCTATTGTGAATAATGCTGCTATGAATATGGGTGTGCATATGTCTATTCATGTGATGGACCTTCCAATTTTTTTAATAATTTATTTTATTTTTTATTGTTGAGAATATGCACAGCAGAACACACACAAGTTCAACAATTTCTACGTGTACAATTCAGTGACATTGATTACATTCTTCAAGTTGTGCAATCATTCTCATCCTCATTTTCTGTGTTGTTCCTCCTCCATTAAGATATATTCACTGCCCCTAAGGTTCCTGTCTAACATTTTGAGTTGTTGTTGTCAATTTGATACCATATAGATAGCTCTTAAAAGAACATAACCCTCAAGGCTGACATTCTTTACTAGTTAAGCTAAACTATTGTTTGGTTTTAAGAAGACTTCAGGGGATTTTTTTTTAATACTCCTATTTGTTTTAAATTGTATTTTAGATGAAGGTTCAGAAAACAAACCAGCTTCTTATTAAACAATTAATATACATATTGTTTTGTGACACTGGTTGCCAACCCCATGACATGTTAACACTCTCCCCTTCTCGACCTTGGGTTCCCCATTACCAGCTTTCCTGTCCCCTACTGCCTTCTTGTCCTTGCCCTTGGGCTGGTGTGCCCATTTAGTCTTGTTTTGTTTTATGGGCCTGTCTAACCTTTGGTTGAAGGGTGACCCTCAGGAGTGACTTCATTGCTGAGCTAAATTGGTATCCTGGAGCCATACTCTCCAGGTTTCTCCAGTTTCTGTCAGGCCAGTAAGTCGGGTCTTTTTTTTTTTCCTTGTGAGTTAGAATTTTGTTTTTTCTCCAACATTTTTCTCCAGCTCTGTCTGAGACCTTCAGGGGATATTTTTGATTTAAGGTTTAAAGATTATCTCAGGGCAATAGTTTTGGGGGTTCATTCAGCCTCCATGACTCCAGAAAATCTGGATTCCATGAGAATTTGGAATTCTGTTCTACATTTTCCCCCTTTTGATCAGGATTCTTCTATGAAATCTTTGATCAAAATGTTCAATAATGAACCCAGAGAGGGGAAGGCTATGGGAAGACAGAGGAAGAGATTGGAGTGATGTGACTACAAGTCAGGGAAGGCCAAGAATTAACAGCTGACACTAGAAACTAGCAGAGAGGGAGGCACGGAACAGATTTTCTCCCTCAGGGCCTCCAGAAGGAACTAACACTGCCAGTACTTGGATTTTGGACTTCTAGCCCCCAGATTTTGAGAGAATAAATTTCTGTTGTTATTAAAAAAAAATGTTCAGTAATGGTAGCGGCGCACCATCCCATTCTTCTGGTCTCATGGCAAAGGAGGCAGTTGTTCATGGAGGTAATTAGCCACACATTCCATATCCTCCTCCTATATCTGACTCTCCAGCTTCCTCTGTTACTTCAGGTGAATAGAGACCAATTGGTATGCCTTAAATGGCTGCTTGCAAGCTTTTAAGACCTCAAGCACTATACAACAAACTAGGAGGTAGAACAGAAGCACTAAACACATTACCAGGCCAATAACTGGGATGTCCCATGAAACCATTACCCTAAACCTCCAAACCAAGGAAATGAATCCCATGAGATGTTTGGTTGTATATAAGCAGCCTCAGCAGCTACTCTTTTTTTTTTTTTTGTCATTGTTGTAAATGTATCTAAAACACACCTCTGTCAGTTCAACTTTTTACAGGTGTACAACTTATTGACAGCACTTACATTAATCAGCTGTGCAATCCTACCCTTAATCAATGTGATTTTTTCTATCACCGTAAACCAAAACTCAGTACTTTCACCCCTGGTAACCACTAATTAAACTTAGGTCTCTATACATTTGCCTGTTCTTGTCTTTTTATATGAGTGTGGTCATTCAATATGTCCTTTTGTGATTGACTTATTTTACTCAGCATAATGTCTTCCAGCTCCATCTATATCGTAGCATGTATCAAGACTTCATTTCTCCTACTGGCTTAGTGATATTCCACTGTGTGTATGTACCACATTTTGTTTATCCATTCATCTGTTGATGGGCGTTTAGGTTCTTTCCACCTTTTGGCTATTGTGGATAGTGCTGCAATGAACATTGGTGTACAAGTCTCTGCCTGAGTCTCTGCTTTCAAGTCTTTTATGTATATACCTAGGAGTGGAATTGTTGAGTCGTATGGTAGTTCCGTTTTTAGTTTATTGAGAAACTGTTGGACCTTCCAATTTTAGTGAGGGAAATGCATAGTAAACCAAATAAATTAACATATAAATCATGTCAGAGAGTAGTGAGTACTCTGAAGAGAAAATAAACAAAGCAGGGATAAAGAGACTGAGGGGCAGAGGCCTCTCTAATGAGGTTATATGTGATCAGAGAGACTTGTTTGAAGTGAGAGAGTGAACAAGCCAAGACCTTGGGTGAAGAGTATTCTAGGAGGAAACCAAAACTCAAACCCATTGCTGTCCAGTTGTTTCCGACTCATGGCAACCCCATGTGTTGCAAAGTACAACTGTCCTCCATAGGGTTTTCAAGGCTGTGACCTTTCAGAAGCAGATCACCAGGCCTTTCTTCTGAGGCATCTCTGAATGGGTTCAAACTGCCAGCCTTTCACTCAGTAATCAAGTGCTTAACCATTTGTGCCACCTAGGAACTCCTTTCTAGGAAGAAGGAGCAGCAAACAGTTTTGCTGTTCAAGAACAACTTTGGCATGTTCAAGGAACAGCAATGTGGGCTGTGTATCTAAAGGAAAATAAGAGCAGTAGACAGTGGGAGGTTATAGAGACAGACAAAGACCAGAGCATGAACAGTCTTGTAGGCCATGGTAAGGAGGTGGATTTTATTCTGAATGTAATGAGACATCGCTGGAGGTTTTTCAGCAGGGGTGATGTGATCTGATTTGTGCTTTTAAAGGTTTATTTCGGCTACTGTATAGAGAATTGACTGTAGGAGGAGCAAAACTGAAAGCAGGGGGAAAGTTAGGGGGTGTTGTAATTATCTAGCAAGGAGACAATGATGGCTGAACTAAAGTGGAAATGATAGACTTGGTACAAAATGGGTTGGATTCAAGATTTATTTTGAAGGCAGAGCTGATAGAACTTAAGATGAATGGCATGTGGAGCATGAGAGAAAGCAAAGAGTCAAGGATGACTCTGAGGTATTTGGCTTCAACAAATGGGTAAATGATGGTGACATTTATGGAGATGGGAAAGACTTGGAAATGAGCATGTTTGAGGGTATATGCATGGAGTGAATCAAGAGTTCTGCTTTTGGATTTATGTTGATAGACAGAGACAAATGGTATGATTCAGAAATTATTCACCACTTACAGTTGACAATCTCAGTTTTTGGCTGAGCCTCATGAGAATGGATATAAATTAATTTGTCACAAGTTTTCCTAATAATCATCCATCTGTATTTTCACATCAGAAGGAATTTCCAAATTTTAGGGTTAAGCCCAATCAGCTAAGACCTAATGTTCTAAATGGCCATGGGAACAGATTCAGCTTTCACTAGCAATTTCTTATAGTCAGCTCAGAACTTAACATTATTATCAGTAAGAAGTGACTTCTCCAGTGGTTGTTGGAAGCAGCCCAGTGTTAGGAATGAGAGTCATACAGCTGTTCAAGATGCTGTGTGGGCACTAAACTTCCACCATAGTATCACATACCTGCAAGTAGGCTAGATTCTATTTTAGCCCTTGCCTTTGATGTCAGAGAACACAACTTTTCTTTTAAAAGGCTTCCAGAAAAATAAATCTCAACAAGGAGTTTGTGAAACACAATTTCCCCCGAAATACTTAAAATTATTTTCTCACTGAGGACAATTAGATTTTAAACAATTAATTTCAGGTTTGAAATATGTCCAATTACTTGTCAACTTTGCTTCGAATTTGTTTTAATCACATTTATAAATTAACATTGTTATGCACACTGTTAACTATCTAAAACAATGGCTGGATGTATCCGATACTGTATTCCCATATCTTCACTCTTATCCAGAAGTGGACTGAAAATAAGATGGAACTTTTTCCATCTTATTTAAGGACGATTATGACCTTTTCTTTATAGCCCATGTATCCCATTTTCATAACTTCTCTAATACTAGCTGTCTCAAGTGAATATTTAAGGAAACCTCTCTCTGTCTGTTATTCGTTCTGTTCCTTCTTCCTTCAATTATTTTTTCTTTCATGAATGCCTATGAATTTTCCTTAGATTCTTGGAGGCAAGTAATTCTTGTCACCCTACCATGTTATTACTCCAGTGACCACATTGTTGGATCTTGCTCTTTTCCAAGATTTTGATTTTAAATTAACTGGGCATTGATTGTCTCTAAGTCGGCATTTGGTAAAATATTTCTTATATGTTTGAGATTCAATAAATATGGTGGCCCTTTAAATGAGGAAGATAATTATGGTGACAAGAAGTATTCAACAGCTTTTTTATTAGAAGCAAAACCAATATAGGAGGCTTACAGACAAAATCCTATAGATCACAATGTCAAATCAGCAACCGATCATGGGGATGGAGCAGGAGCAGGCAGCATTTTGTTGCATTGTACATAAGGTCACCATGAGTCAGGGGCTGACCTGATGGCAGCTAACAACAACACAGACAAGGTAGAAATAATATGGGAACTCGATTGCTAATATAGGATGACAGAACTATTAAGTACTGGTGAAATTACAGATGTGACTGTGTTAATTAACTTGCTCTATGCCTGCTCAGTAACCATTTGCTAAATATCACTGTTGGATCACTCCTTTTAGGGTTTGTCTACTGTTTTCTCATCTCCCAGTTAATGCTGGAGACTAGAGGAAAAACCCCATCTGGTCGTTCAAACCGTGGGACTTCTGAATTTTTGGACAAGAATGTCTCATTTAGGAAAGAAATCACTAGGTTGAAGAAGGCAGAGATAATAGAGCCACCTCTTAACCCAGTAACTCAAAGGTTACACTGGACTTTGGACCTGGAACATAAGAGTAGTCCTAGAGTAAGAGCTCTCCATATTTCCTCATTGACAGGATAAGATCTCTCCATATTTCCTCATTGACAGAATTGTTTTCCCTAGTAAAAATTCAGGAGGCCAGGCTTTGATCTGCCAGCATGTTCTGCATCTAAATCAACCTAGCCTCCATATCACACACTCTGATTTTCTAACTGGTTGTTCTGTTATTTATGCAACAATATTTGTTGAGCATCTATTATGTGCCAGTAGATGTTATATCATTATTATATCACATAATAATGTGATATTATTTTGATCATTAATAATGATGCCTGGCAGAGACTCTCTCTTCCACTCAAACTGCCACCATGTAACATATAACAGTGCTCTTTTCCCTGCCTCAGTCTGCCTCCAAGGATGGTTCCATAGAGTTCTGCAATAGATATGGAAATAACACAGTCATTCCATCAGATTTCATTCTGAATAACACAAATATTCGATGAGATTATATGAAAAACTCAGCTCCGGGGAAACTGTACATGATTGAAAGAGATCTGTATTTTGAAAAGCAAGGGCTTTTACTTATACCCATACTAATAACAGCTTCATCCCCATTCTATGGATGAAAGCAGGAGAGCTTTGCTCCCTGCCATGCCAATACCTGTGCCCAGACCTCTCATCCCACCCCTCTACGTTTCCACAGTACATCAAGCAAATCAATACCACATCTTCATCTCCACCACACTTGGTTTTAAGCTACTTCTGTTTGTGGTTTTAATGGGTATTTTTGGTAATATCCACCCTATTTTTTTTCCTGGAAACAGAAGAGCAGAGATTGTTAAAAATAAATAAGTAAATATCCAATGATTTGGTTCTTCTCTCTTCCTTCTAGATATTTTTAAATTTCTGATTTGCTTCATGACCATTAGGATTTTTCTATTTATGTAACTTCCAAGTTATTATAATTCAGGGAATGTTTATTTTTTTGCTACCATTCACTTTCAAAACTGACTGAAGAATTTCAAGATTTTAAGTTTCTAATGAAACTTAGGTAAATCCTAACTTATCTGTACCTCAGTTTGCATCAGTAAAGTAGTCAGTATAAAGGCGTATACTACAAACATACCCATTCAACCAAACCATTGACTCCTTAAAGAAAAGGTCAGGCCTTATTTCTCTACATCTTAATAATAGACTGACAACAAATATTTTGAATGAATTAATCAGTCAACAATCAATCATTCACCTAGTTGGTCTTTATATTTGATGTATAAATAATTTAACTTTTAAAATAAATGGTCTTAGATTTACTACTATAATTTTATAGTAACAGACCGAATATTATTTCCTTTTCACAGAAGTGCTGTAAGTCCTTAGGCCTGGCTATCTTGAAAGGGTGCAGAGGAAGATATGGGGGAGAGGGTAGGTTTTAAAGAAAATAATTTTATCTGTTCAAGAGATTCAGGAAGAAAATATCATAACATTTGAATACTAACATCTAAATATCGTAAAGATATATGCTGTGTGTGTATGGGGGAAGGGCTCTGTGTCGGATACCTCTTTCACAGAAGCACGTGAATGCATCAACCTGTCTGAATTAAAATATTAGCACAATCCGTAAGACAAAATCAGTTTGTATCTGATTATAAATCTTCCCAAACCTCTTTCAAATGCAACTTCTTTGAGAGACAAGACACTTACCATCAAAGAATCAAGGCTCTTGACACTGAATTTTCTTAGTTTTGGTTAAAAATATTTCCATTTTCCTACCTTTTATAATGTAATAGACTGTATTATAAAATGGAGTTTATGGCTTGCTTGCTTGCTTCTGTGTTCTACCTGCCTCTTGGCATGTCAGGGATCTCTCAGATCACTGGTAGATGGTGTGTTTACTGGGGCAGTGGTGATGTATTTTGGAAAACAATTTTCTCCTAAATATTGCAATACTGAACAGTGGTTTGGGGCTTCAATTTCATATTTTCAGTTTGACTTAAAATCAACAAACAAGATATCAGTTCAAAAAAATACAGTTTATGGCAAATTGTAGATACTGAAAAATCTATTTTCCAGTATTTTAAAATGCAACATCTTCATATGCTTTTTGAGTACATAAGACAATCTCCTTTAAGCTCCATGCTACAAGGACTACTGATGCCCATTGCCTAGAACAGTGTCTGGTACATAGTACCAGGTACTCGAAATTTGATGAGTGATTAAATGGAGTAGAACCATTTCATATAACCATGTCAATAACAGCATATTTGCATTTATAATCTCTGCCCATATTATGAAAAACATTATTGTTTTCTTTATTGTCTTGTTTTCTTGAACCAACTATTTCTCCCTTTTTTCTGGGTTTTTTTTTAACCTTTTTTTGGATTTAGTCTAAATCTTCCTAAATTCTGAACGTATAATCACTTAACCCTCTCTTCCATCCACTTTCTTTTCTTAGTTTCAGGCAATGACGTGAAAATAATAGTTGTTATGTCTTTGTAATGACAGAACTTCCATTGTCTTTTCTTTTGACTCATTTTAATCCTCAGTGACTCATATTTAAGAAATGAGCTGTGCAGCTGTGATGAAGTTAAGCCCTTGGCAATAACTTGAGGGGCAAAAAAGTGTTCTCCCATAACGGATGGTCCTTAAAACCAAAACCAAACCCATTGCTGTCGAGTCAATTCTGACTCATAGTGACCCTATAGGACAGAGTAGAACTGTCCCATAGAGTTTCCAAGGCTGTAAATCTTTACAGAAGCAGATTGCCACATCCTTCTCCCGAGGAACGGCTGGTAGATTCAAACTGCCCACATTTCAGTTAGGAGCCAAGCGCCTAACCACTGTCCTCGTTTGCATGGGACTATTCCAGTTCGGGCATTGAAAGTTTTGAATCCTAACAAACCCATGAGTCCCTGGCAAACAAGGACACTGGTCACCCTAATGCTAGCTTCCATCTTACAGTTTATGTGTAAACCATCCCTATCCTAAAAAACATACCTTCCCTTTACCTTGTGATCCTCTCTGCCCTGCTTTCTTATCTTCCTCTTTCTCCTCTCAAAAAAAAAATATATATATACTCAACAAATAGTTTTTAAACATCTACTCCTTCTCCAACTCACTCCTCAACTCAACTTACTTTTGAGGCTACTGTCTTCCACGGATTCAAACTGCTAACCTTTCAGTTAGCAGCCATAGCTCTTAACCACTACACCATAAGTGGCTGTTTATTATTCAACTTTGTATTTCTAGTCTCTTGTATAACCTCTGACATACAGTAATTCAATAAAGATAGCTATTATTATTTTTAAGGAGCCCTGGTGGCACAGTGAGTAAAGTGCTCAGCTGCTAACTGAAAGGTTGGAGGTTCGAACCCACTAGCCCCACCACAGGAGAAAGATGTGGCAATCTGCTTCGGTAAAGATTTACAGCCTTCGAAACCCTATGGAGCAGTTCTATTCTGTCCTATAGGGTTGCTATGAGTCGGAATCAACTCAACGGCAGTGGGTTTTGGTTTCTTATTATTTTTATAATTAGTAATCTCAGTATCTGTTGCCTCCTGTTAAGCCCAAATAGAGAAACTAGGCAAAATAATATTTATTTTCTTGACCTTGGGAAAATGAAGTATATGAGAAAAATATAGGAAATGTATACACACAAACACATATGTGAGCTCACATACACACAAACAGATTTCAAGTGAAATATTAGCAGAAGAATCGGTCGTACATTTAAGCAGAGTAAATAACCCACTTACCCTGTATGATTTCAAGGGTGCAGAACTATTCCACTATACAAAAATTACCTCTCCATCCACAGGCTGAATCCTAATATTCCACTTATAGAACTCCATTATTTTGCTTCAAACACCTGCCTCTCTCTACTAACATATAAATAACAATGGGAGACAAATCAATTTACAAAGTATCAGTCTCGGGATTCCTTTGAATGATGAGCACCATTAGGATTTTATTTATAAATATGTCATACAATACAGTTCTGGAGCACTGCTGTGACATAATGGTATACCTGAAGTTTAAGGGAGAGACGGCTGATTTTTCTCCCAGTAACACAACAGGGCTTAAATTCAGTAGGCAACATTTCTAGAGAAATAAGACAAAATTGAAAGACAGTGTGGATCCTAGATCAAGGCAATTATTATTACTGTTGTTATTACACTGATCTATTAGCAGTGATGTGGTGCTTAATACTTTTATTAACATCTTCACTTCTGTGATCAAGGAATCTGGGTCAATAACCATCTTCCATGGTTTCAGGGTATCTGTTAGTTTACCCTAGCCTCACGCTATGTCCTATAACCTTTTTAACATTCTATATATGAACTGATCGTTTTCACTCAGCTTCTAATGTGTTCATTTTCTTCCTTCTTTTGGTCTGGAAACTTTCTTTTTTTTTAATTTTTTTAATTTTTTTCCAGTACAAAAATTTATACATACATTGTTACGTGACCCTAATTGCACTCCCCATACTGTGACAGCACACTCCTCCTTTCCACCCCTAATTCCACATAACCATTCAACCAGCTCCTAACCCACTCTGCCTTCCCATCTCACCTCTGGACAGAAGCTGCCCGTTTAGTCTCTTGTATCTACTTGAGCCAGGAGGCACACTCCTCACGAGTATCACTTTATGTCCCACAGTCCAGTCCAATCCCTGTCTGAAGAGGTGGTCTAGAAACTTTCTGATGGCAGAAAATACGTATTTTGCTTTACTTTTAATCCCCTATGTCAAGGAGAATTACAGATTCAAAATCAAAGTTGATCATCTTTAGGGTGACCTCAAGACATGCTTTTTAGGTCTTCTATTCATAGAAACTTGTTCCCACAAATTCTACCTCCATACTGCCTCAAAACATCTCTACCGTTCTCACAGAGGTCATAAGAGATAGTGTAATGGGTATTTTTTCAAAAGTACCCAAGTGTTTTCAGTTTACTATTAATACACTGTTTTACTCACTGTCAGCCATTTTGACAGAACTATCTGGTGATTATCAACTGGATTAGTTATATACATCCACACACCGTCACAATTCTGCCAAATGGCACTTAAGGCTTCCCATTACAGTCTGTACATCATTTCATTTGGGCACTTTTAAGTCTTCATTAGCCGTGTTAGAGTTTTGCGAAACGTACCTTGTAACTTTAGCTCTAGATTTCAAGTTTGGCAATCAGGTTATATAAACAAAGCACTCTTATCTTAAATGAAAGGGTATTAGCATATCTTGAAAGCTCCCCCCTCCTCCCCAGGAGAGAGTTTCACACAGTTGTTTCCCGATTAACAGAAAGATTCTTACAGCTTTCTTTATCATTTTATGATTATCAGTTTGTAAATAATGAAGATAGAAATTGACCTGGGAGTTTCATAAGCAAATTCTGAGCACCCAGGATTAATTTTGAGTAGAATGCCACAAGCCAAATAAGCGTTTCTTTTCATCTCATTTCACAGGCCTTCAAGAGGGAATTGAAAACTAAAGAACCTGTAATCATGAGTACTCTTGAGACTGTACGAATATTTTTGACAGAGCAGCCTTTGGAAGGACTAGAGAAACTCTACCAGGAGCCCAGAGGTAATTGAATGTGGAACTGTAATAACATATTGATAGAAGGATCAGTGGTGACAGAGCGACCCATCCATTCTGGCTGCCAGAGTCTGTATAGCACTCATATTTTCTAGGTTAAATGAAATCAATTCAAATTAAACATAGATGTTGACTAAGAATAAGGAATCATAAACCACCCGGCATAAATATGTTTGCACATTCATAAATAAACATTAAAAGAGCTTAGTGATCAGTTACTGAAACATTTAGAAAATAATAAACAAAAGGAGTTTATCTGTGAGGAGAAATTCTACTGTTACAAAGCCTACAAGCTAATTTTCAATTTAAGAGCCTGACTGAAGTAAATTAGAGCTTGTAGTGTGCGTCCTAACATTTTTCTACTCAATAGCTTAAATGAATCTTGGATAATCTGATTGATAATAAGGTAGAACAGATTTACCTAGCAAGACAGACTTTATATGTGCTGGACTGTATCAAAATTAATGCCAAAGTCTAAAAGAGCCATGAATCAGTAAGTTGGCTTCTTGTTATAACTGTACTCTTTGTTTCTTCCAGTATGACCTTTTCAACAGTGTTATTTGTTTTTTTTTTTTAACAAAAACGAATGTGCCCTAAAACCTTGTCGTCTTGTCATATTGCTAATTTAGAGCTGCCTCCTGAGGAGAGAGCCCAGAATGTCACTCGGCTCCTACGAAAGCAGGCTGAGGAGGTCAATGCTGAGTGGGAAAAACTGAACCTTCACTCTGCTGACTGGCAGAGAAAAATAGACGAGGCCCTTGAAAGACTGCAGGAACTTCAGGAGGCAACAGATGAGCTGGACCTCAAGCTGCGCCAAGCTGAGGTGATCAAGGGATCCTGGCAGCCTGTGGGTGATCTCCTCATTGACTCTCTCCAAGATCACCTCGAAAAAGTCAAGGTACCCTCTACTGCTTTGCTTCAGGGCCCTTTGAGAAACTCAGAAGAGGTTCTAATCTGAACTTGAGTGCCCCGTTTTCTTCTCACAAAGTTAAAAATAGGGGCCTTAAGAAATAGAAATCAGTCCAGCCTTTACAACTTCAAAGTCTTCTTACATGTGGTATTTCCTCCAAGAGAAGATAGTGAGATATAATCATCTGTCTGTCTTCAGTGATATGATATGAAACATTAAAAATTTACAAGGCCAAAAAATCATTTTGATTTTACTATTAGGAAATTAATTTTAAATGTTCTTATTGAAAAGCTATGATTTTATATGTATATAATATATATAATTTGTGCTACTGACTATCAAAGTAAGAAAAATACAACACTTGGTCAAGAGCTGGAGTCTAGCTTTTGGCCTTTACGCTAACTAAATTATTTGACTTGGATAAGTTATGGTACTGTGAAATGAGGCTGTTAATGCTGCCCTTCCCTTAGAAGGCAGTGTATATAATACAATTTTTGGTTGCATTAGCTCACTGCATATACGAGGAAATGTTATCTATTTGGAATACTTTCCCGAGAGCAAAGTTAAATTTCCATGGGGTACAAAGGTGGTTAATATATTTATAAAAGAAGAATATACATATTTGGGAGTACATTTTGAAAATCAGCAGCTTGAAACATATTTTGTTTACCCATGTAGTCTCAAAACCACAGAAGTCTTTCTAGATTCAAATTCAAAATAAAGTTAAATTCTGCCCTACACTCGTTTCCTCATTCTGGAAATTCTCTTCTCCCTTGACATTCCTGGCACTATTCTGTCCATGTTCTACTCCTTCGTCCTATGTTACTAAATTCTTAATCTCTGCCCACCCTTCAGTCCCTGGGTAGTACAAACTGTTAATGCACTGGGCTGCTAACCAAAAGTTTGAAGTTCAAGTCCACCCAGTGGTGCCTTAAAAGAAAGACCCGGTGATCTACCTCTGAAAAGTAGCCATTGAAAACTCTGTGAAGCACAGTTCTACTTTTACACACTGGAGTCACCATGAGTCAGAGTCCACTTGGCAGCAACAGCAACCCACCCTTAAATGTTGGTGAGCCCAAGTTTCTAACCTTGGCCCAATACTCTTTTCATTGTATAAACATTCCCAGTTTGAAATGCCATGGATAGTGACAAATCTAAATCTCTAGTGTGAATCCCTCTTCTGATCTCTTAAGCCATATGCCATTGGAATCACAAATGCAACTCTTCTAGAACCAAGTTCATTCATTCTCCTGTTTTTCCATTCCCCTGTCTTTATCCCTTTCTACCTATCCTGTGTTTCCTATTTCAGTTCTTGGATCATAATCTAACAAGTTGCCCAGGCTAGAGATAATACATGTATTCTTTAATCCTTCTATGTTTTCACTGACACAATTGCTCATTTTACCTCAGAAAATCTCTTTTTATAACCTCTGTTCTCTTTTTAATCAATGTCCTGTTCTAGCCCTCAGCATCTCTTACTTAGATGATTGCATTATATATATCTTTAAATTCCTTTTCCCAGTCAGTGTACCTGGCCTATCATAGAAACTGCTTTTTTTAAATGTTTGGCTAATAAACGAATGAATGAACAATTGTTTCACTGTTATTTCTGCCTTAAGCAGAAATAACAACTTCCAACTCCAATTCAGGCTCCTCGCAGGATCTTTCTAAAAACATAAATTCCATTGTGTCAAATGGCTTCCAGTTGCCTAGAGAATGAAGTCCAATGAATGAAGAGCATTGATGTTGTTGTTGGGTGTTGTCGAGTCTATTTTCAACTCATAGTGACCCCATATGACAGAGTAGAACTGTCCCCATAGAGTTTTCTAGGCTATAATCTTTATGGGAGCAGATCGCCAGGTCTTTCTCACATGGAGTTGCTGGGTGGGTTCAAACCAACAATCTTTTGGTTAGCAGCGGAGCACTTAACCATTGCATCACCAGGGCTCCTTATAAAGAGCATTGAAAAAACCAAACCAAACCCATTGCTGTCGAGTCGATTCTGACTCATAGCGACCCTATAGGACAGAGTAGAACTGCCCCCATAGGGTTTCCAAGAAGCAGACAGTGGATTCAAACTACCAACCTTTTGGTTAGCAGCTCAACTCTTAACCACCGGGCAACCAGGGCTCCATGAAGAGCATAGGTGGCCCTTTTCTTCCTAGCCCTGGCTTAACTCTCCAACTGTAGCTCCCATCCTCCAAGGGGTTCAATACCTTCTGAACATCACCCAAGTGAGCCATCTTTGATCGTAACTCTCTGCCTTTGCAAATGCTCTTCTCTCTTCCTGGATGACTCCACCTTATCTGCCTGGTACACTCTCACTCAGCCCTCAAGTATCCCCTGTCTTTGTAGTTTTCCCTGAACGTCTACCACCCCCAACTCCCATCAAGCCGAAGAAACTGCTCTCAATGTGGTGCTCTCATAGTTCACGGAATATGCTTATATTTCCACACTTAAATTTCACATATATTGTAGCAAGTTACTTACCTTCCCCCCCCCCCCCATAGAAAGTGAAATTCCTAAAAGTAAAGATCATGCTATACATGTTTGAAGTCCCAGGTTCTACCACAGTGCCAGCAACATACAAAGAGTTGAATTTAGTTTCTTCCTTCGCACATTCAACAATTGGTTTATGAGCTACTATGCAATGTGCAAGGAGCCCTGGTGGTCCAGTGGTTAAGCGCTTGGCTGCTAACTGAAAGGTCAGTGGTTTGAATCCACCACCCGCTCTGCAGGAGAAAGATAGAAAGATGTAACAGTCTACTTCCATAAAGGTTACAGCCTTGGAAACCCTATGGTGCAGTTCTACTCTGTCCTATAGGGTTGTTCGGAGTCAGAATTAGCTTGATAACAACAGGTTTGGTTTTTTCGTATGCAATGTGCTATGAGGTATTGGTGGTTCAATGGTAGAATTCTCACCTTCCATGTGGGAGACCTGGGTTCAATTCCCAGCCAATGCCCCTCATGTGCAGTCACCACCCATCTGTCAGTGGAGGCTTGTGTGTTGCTTGTGTGTGGAGCTTCCAGACTAAATCAGACTAGGAAGAAAAGTCTGGCAATCTACTTCCAAAAAATCAGCTAAAGAAAACCCTATGGATCACAATAGTCCCATCCACAACCGATCATGCGGATGGCACAGGACCTGGCAGCACTTTGTTCTGTTGTGTATGGTGTCACCATGATTTGGGGGGCCAGCTCGATGGCAGATAACAACAGCAGCATGCAATGACTAGATATGTAGTTGAAAATCAAATGAACTTGGTCTTTGCCCTCATGAAACTTACAGTCTAATGTTGAACTGAATAGCTTTTTATTGAAATAGTAGCTGAAGCTTTTTTTTAATGATTAAAACATTGACTCTATAACTTCTAAAATCCCTTCCACCCCAACACTCTATGACCACATGTCTAACATTTAAAGCAGTGGTTTAACATTCTGTCTACCTGAAAATTAAAATAATGTTTTGAAATGTATTGCCTTGCATTTAAAATGCTTAGCATTAAAATATTGTTTTTCTTCAGATACGTAGGAACTAGTTTTTTTAAAGGCTTCTCTGAAAATGAGAAATAGGTTAAGGAGAATGTCCCGAAGGAACTAAATTAATCAATAAATCAATTGAACCGAACCCATTGCCGTCAAGTTGATTCCCTATAGAACAGTGTAGAACCGCCCCATAGGGTTTCCGAGAAGGGGCTGGTGTATTCGACCTGCCAACCTTCTGGTTAGCAGCCAATCTCTTAACCACTGCACCCCCAGGGCTCCAATAAAATCAATTAAGTGACAGAACATATAGGTATTAGAGCAGACATAAAAGATTTGTTTTTAACCATATCCGTCACATCAGAGCATTTGTAGGATACTGAGTATGGACAGGGAATGTATGTAGTAGCATGATTCCATAATCAAAAATAACTAAAAATGAAACAGCTCACTTAGCATCTAGCCCTTACCCAACTCTGTTTACAGTTCTTCAGTTTTTCTCTCCTATCCATTCTTCCCATACGTTAATTGGTAAAGCTCTCATTCTGATTCCAATAATGGCAAAACATAAACGTTAGATATTTCCTTTAAAAAGAGGCTAAGTATATCAACAATTCTATCTTTCTCAGACATAGATACACTTAAAGTTAGGTACTTATCTGAGTATTTGTGTACTTATTGGTCATAATAGATGCGATTATTTTGATTTCTAAACTAGTATAGGTAATTTACGCATATTTTAATGTTATAGATTATGTGAATTCATATATATATATGTATATATATAATATTTATAAACCAAAAAACCCAAACCTGTTGCCATCGAGTCTATTCTGACTCATAGTGACCCTATAGGACAGAGTAGAACTGCCCCATAGGGTTTACAAGGAGCAGCTGGTGGATTTGAACTGCCGACCTCTTGATTAGCAGCCAAACGCTTAGCCACTGAGCCACTAGGGCTCCATATAGTGTGTATATATATATATATGTACATATATATATATTTTACGTCAGTAGTTCCTCTTCAGTTTTGTGATAGAAATAAAATAAATAAATCCTTTTTTCTCCATTGCATCTAAATGACACCAGTTTTGAAACTCTGAAAATTTGGTGGTGGTAGTTTACAAGAAGTGAATTTGATTAACTAAAACCTATTTCAAAAAGAAGTAGAAGAGTACTTAAAACCACTGTTGCCACTTTTATCCTGCAATTTAAGCCTTCAGAGGCTCTTTGCTGTAGGGAACTCCAAACTGAGAGCTAGGCACCCAGCCAGAATAACAACTTATATACCCGCCTGAGTTCATGTTCATTACCCCTAGTGACCCTATCATAATATCCCTCCATCCTGATCTTATTTGTTAAAGAAATTGTTATTCAAGTGACTGTGGGATATGTGTTTCTGTAAGATTTAGCATTATATCATTTCATTAGCAAATATGGCTTTCAGATTTGGAGAATGGATAAAGCCATAACAACTAAGTCCCAGGACTCTGTGAAAAAAGCATTATTGCTTTATTGCTAGCTAATCATCTTCAAAGGAGCCCTGGTGGTACAATGGTTAAGCACTCAGCTGCTAACCGAAAGTTCGATGGGTCCAACCCACCAGTGGCTCTACAGGAGAAAAGACCTGGCAATCTGCTCCTGTAAAGATTTCAGCCTAGGAAACCCTACGGGGCAGCTCTACTCTGTCCTATAGGGTCACTATGAGTTGGAATCGACTCGATGGCACACAACAGAAAATCATCTTCAGGTTAGTATAAATATAGTCAACCAAGAGGAAGGAACATAATTTTGCTACTGACTATTTAACTCACAGGAGCCCTGATGGTGTAGTGGTTAAGAGCTTGGCTGCTAACCAAAAGGTCAGCAGTTCAAATACACCAGCCGCTTCTTGGAAACCCTGTGCGGCGGTTCTGCCCTGTCCTATAGGATCATTATGAGTCAAAGTCAACTCGATGGCAACGGGTTTGGTTTTTTGTTTGTTTTTTTTTTATATATTTAGCTCACTAACAGAATAAAAATTTAATTCTGTATGCCTCTTGACTTTTGAAATTCATTATTTATATTGTTTAACAAACATTTTAAAAACAAAATCTTGATCTCTCACTTTACTGGAAATAACACAAACAGTTATTTGCACAAATATTCTACTTTCTTTGTAGTAACGGGAAATAAGAATAACTCCTTGAATCATTAGGTGCTCTAGGTAGATCTAGAAGTAGAATATCTCAGGCTTTAATAAAGTAGAGTAACTTTTGAACCTAAAGTCTACATAGAACTTTTTTTTTAAAGAATAATCCTGATATGAAAAAGTTTGTGGGTTGTAGTTGTTCGGTACTTTCGTCGTTGTTGTTGTTGTTCTAATCTACCATGATTTCTTTAGAGGGAAAATAGTACATCATTCTTGAGCCAGGAATGTTTCACATAGTTTAGTTTACCCACTGACTTTAAACACAGTTTTTTGCACACCATTGTTAAACTCTCCCAGGCTACCGTCTTGGAATATGCAAAGTTACTACATCTCTGTAGTTATGCATTTTACTTTTTTCTCTGACTTTTTATTGACATTTTTGACTGTGAAAAGTCAAGGCAAGGATTCTGTGAGCCTTTCTTTAAAGTTGTACAATGAAATATTTTGAGCAAGCCTTTTTGGAATTCTAATAGAGATTAATTTCATGATGTTTGTAGTGGACCAGGGAGTATAATGAAACCACCATTACAGTCCCTGGTCCACTACATGCAATCCTTACTTATTTATGTTCAGCTTTCACATCTAAGGAGAAAACTGGCAAACGCATCTCTTCATGCCTACCATCCCGAGTCTTTGTGTCTTCGTTTATTTCAGAAATTTGTCAAAGAAATGCTATCTCAGAATTTGACATTGAGAAAACCAAGTATGTTTCCTCCTGATAGATAATGTAAAATGTAATGTAATGTATTAGAATTTCATCTGCACTTTGGCAAGCAGAAATCTTGCAGCCATGTGTATGTAGCTCTGTCTTCCCTTGCTGCTTTTCTCCTCTTGATGGCTTCTGAGGTTTTATCCTTATTTTATTAATTTTGTTATATTTATCATTTATACAAAGCAGTCTCAAATTATTTATTATATACGAGTTTTGTAGAAAAAGTTTATAATCCTTTCTTATAAAGAGTTAGGGGATACATGGATAGACAGAGCCATTATAAGCAGGGACAGCCCAAAGAATGATTCAAAATACGTGAGCTCTGAATAAAGGAATGATAAGTTCATAACGAATTAGGTGCACTGCCCATAGTAGGAAGAAGGAAACTTATTAATACTTTGTTAATTGTTGTTAATGGCAAATGACTTGCTGTATGGAGGCTTTTGTTATTGTTTTTAATAAAAATGCTATGTGTATTAAGTAAGCCTTTGATCAAGAAGAAAATACAAACAACAAAAAAGATGTAATCCTTTATAAATATAAATCTGGGTTAAATGTGGAACCAATCAATGCCTGTCATATGGAGTAGCCACGGTTTTATCTACTTTTCAAAGCTTTCAATTGTGATATTTAAAAGCATATTATTTGGCCTTTAACATCTGGGAAAACATCTATAAGAAGGCATATTACAGTAAGGTCTTCCATATACTTTTAAAGTGTGGTATTCATTTTTTAAAATAGAATGGTTATTGTTGGCTTTAATAGAGCTGAGAAACTAAAGTAGGAATTAATCATCATAAAAATCCTGACCGAATTATTTGTACATTGTAAAATTAATTGTAAGTTATTGTTGCCAGGAAAGCCTATTACATAGTTCCCATGTATTCCTCTCATTTCTTGCTTTGTTTATAAAGCTACAAGATTACTTAGGATGGCAATGTCAAATCACTTTCCTTACCCAAAGCATCTGATTTTAGAGAGCACTGTGTGTGTTTTAAGTCTCTACCTCGACTTAGGCAAATAGAACCTTCGTTTACCATGCTATTCCCATCCCGCCTTTGAAAGTTCTGAAAAGGCAAAGTGGAGTAATTGTTTTAGACATCTGCTTAGCATACTTTGAAGTGCATATAAGTTCTTTTTCAGTTTCATTTGAACCCCAGCTGTCTTCACGAAGTCTATAATCAATCTGAATTAAGTTGTCCTACTTCTCCTAATAAGTCTCTTATTAAGTTCTGCATCAGCCTCTTAGGGAGACTTAAAAGCTAATTCATGTAGAATTGCCATTTTCTACTAATTCATTTGTCAGCTCTCCAAATTCCAATGAAAACAATTGCAAAGACTATTAATTTGGCTCTTCATAAACAACTTATGTAAGTGTAGGATACATTGGAACCAAGCAAACGATTTAAAACAGTGGGTGGGAGGAAATGAGTTGATGACATTCAACACACTTTCTTTTGACTGTTTCAAGACGTTTTGCACTTTCAAAACATAAAGGCATTTAGTTAATAAGAGAAACATCCTTCTGCTTTTACGTTCATAAATAAGATAATCACTGGGTGAACTTTGCTTAAAGATAAGAAGAGGCTTTACAACAGTTGGAAAAGGAACACGTTCCTTTTTATTATTCAGCTTGTTTTAATGTGGACTTCTTTGTGTTCCTTTGATGGACTGTGATAAAAGAAGAAACTAGAATTGGTTACTATTGTTATTGTATTAAATCCGAATTATACAGCTCCTCTTCTGGTCGTGGGACATTTAGGAGAACATGAATAATCAAAATGTTCAGCTAATGAGTTCATCTGACATTATTCTCCTCAAGAAGTGTTTAATTTGATAATAAAAAATTTCTCTAAAGAATATCATCCTTCCTACTATTTGAAAACAACCATATCAAAAACTGATCCTTTAATATGCCAATCTTGCTTACTGAGGATTTAGTCCAGAAGCTTTGTTCATTGCCGGTAATAATTATAAATACTATCCCTCAAGAATCTAAGGTAATAAAAGACTATTCAAAAGATAAACTTAAGTAATATAATATCAGCATTAAAGGATCTAAGCACTCATTCACTCATTCATTTATGATATGGTTAAAACCTATACCCAGAGAGGTCTGATCTCATTATAGAGTGTGAATGTTTAATTTACTTCATCCATTGTATTAATGGCATCTTAGTTTCCTGGGACTATTATTATTTAGCACCAAGCTGAGGGAGCAAGCATTTTTATTAGCCTGTGTGTATGTGTGCATACACCACATTAACTAGAAAGGATTCTAAAATATAAGAGTTATTTACTTAACTGAAATTCCATATTTCCTTAGAAAATGGCAATGCACAGCCAATATATTTTTTTAATTCTCCCTTGGTATCAACCAAGGTTGTAACAAGTTTAAAGTTCACAGTTATATTATTCTCCTACCACAAGCACAACAAGGAATGATTTAAGAACAAGTAACCCAAGGAGTGGGCTCCTGCCGTGTTCCTGTCATGCTCAGCAATTACAGTTTTCAAAATTGTACGGTTAACATTGACACCAGTATTATGCCTTACACAACCTTCCATTAACTAAGGTAAGCAATGGCATTGAATCATTGTTCTTGGTAAACCAGTTTTCTGGGTATTAACGGGAACAGATGTGCCTATAATGCTAATATACCCCCTCTCATTTTAATAGAGCCTAAGAAAAGAAATATTCTTCCTAATAAGATTTTTTTCATAACAAAATTGATATTTTTATTTATATTTTACATTTACTATTGGTTTTTCTATAAAAAGCATTTGCCCAAAAGAAGTGCTCCTTAAACTTTTTGACTTCAGTTCTCCTAACGACCATGGAGACATAGCCCGATTTCTCCCTCTCCCACCTGCTCAACTCCTTTATCCATGAGCCTGAAATTTCTTTGATGTTTCTTCTTTTATTTTTAAAATATCATGTCAATTTTGTGATCTCAATAATGTAGTTGTGGTGTTTTAATATGAAACCTTCCACGAGATGGATTGACACGGTAGCTGCAACTGGGTGCTCAAACATGCCAACGATTGTGAGGATGGTGCAGGACCAGGCAATGATTCCTTCTGTTGTACGTAAGGTCACCATGAGTCGGAGCTGACTCAATGGCAACCAACGACAACAACACTATGAAAATGTTTTTTCTCTAAAATCATAAGTAAACTGAATTCTCCAGTACCTTCACCTATGACTATGAAGGAATAATTTGAGAAGCATGATTTTAATGAGCTTCTTTCTTTTATGTACATGTACACAAACAATCGACCCTTGCCATTTCAATTGCATCTTTCACACAAAGTTTCATCTGGTCAGTGCCACCCCAAAGGTCCATGACTTGTCACTCTTTTGATTTTAAATCCATATTCTTTGAGGCTTTTGTGCTGCAGTCACTTAACTAATGATTTAACTGGTGTTTTTGGTCCGGTTCCCTGGAAACAGCCTGAGAACAGGGATCTAGATGGACATGGGTTGTAGAGGGTGTGCTCTCAGGAGAAGCCTGTAAGGGAACTAGCGGAAAGTATGGTAGAGAAAGGAGCCAAGCAAGTATGTGATCTCAGTCTAGCTTTGTGTCCTGATAAATAGGGAGAGGGCTCTGGATCATAAACCACACAAGAGAGTTGCCCTTTTCTATCCCAACATCCATCAGTCTTTGGCTGTGGCCAGCAATGTGCTGGTAAATATTTACCAACTGGCACTGAGGTTGGGGTAACCCCGATTTGTAGCATTTTCCAATTTTCATCGTGTAAATACTCCCACCACGGTTGACTTCAAGCTGCCAACTTGATGTCACCAAATGTGGAATTAGGAAGAGATTTCCATTTGGCTCTTGGGCTCTGCTCCAGCACACCACTGGCTGTGGCCTGCCCCTGGGGGCATGAGTCAACCTGGGCCAGGGAGCCCCTATCTCCAGAGGCCACCTCTGGAGAAGGGAGACAACTGAGAGACATTTAAAAACCTATTGTGGTTGAGTCAATTCTGACTCATAGCAACCCTACAGGACAGAGTAGAACTACCCCATAGGGTTTCCAAGGAACAGCTGGTGGATTCGAACTGCCGACCTTTTGGTTAACAGCCGAACTCTTAACCACTGTGCCACCAGGGCCCCTGAGAGACATTAACAACCAACTGGGGGATGGATGCTCAGACCAGGTAACATGGATCTGGGCAGGGCACCTATAGTGTCCCCTACAACTGATAAGTAACCTAGCAATACACTCAGCCTCCATATCTCAGCATGACTTTTTCAATGCTGTTTTGTTCTTACGTGTGCAATCATTCTTTAGAAGTGATAAAACTTTTATTTCTTTATGGGAAGTCCACCTTCAGTCTCCCCAGCCCATCCCTAAGCCACCTATTGAAATTGGTAATGGCAAAGAAGAGATAACGAAAAGGTCTAAGAGCATGATAGTTATTAGTGAGAAAATGGCTTTGTTAGTGACTTTGGTTTTATAGTTATAGAATCTTTAACAGTCTGAATTGATTAGATATTTTTGAGTTTGGGGATTCAAGTTATCCAGACATAATCGTTGAGAATGTCAAGAATTTTCTATGGCAGTGGTTCTCAGAAATTAGCCTTAGAATCACCTGGAGAACTTGTAATAAGGAAGCCCTCCCCCAGCGTCTCTGATTCAGTAGGTCTAGGGCAGGGCCTGAGAATCTGCATTGCTAACAGGCGATACTGATGCTGTGGCTCCAGGGACACTGAATATGTATATAAACACATATTTTGTGCATTCTTAGTAACCCTTCAATTACAAGTAATAAATACAGTATTTACTATATATTTATCAACATCCAAAGCATTTCGTTTAAAAAGGAACGCAGATGGCTGGCCTCCTGTTAACGTGATTGATAGTTTAGGTAGGGAGCATAGTTTTACTCAGGAAACTTGAATAATGGCTTCTTCTCTAAATCTCTTTCATGGAGGGCATTCATAGTTATTTAGTCCAGTTTTCCTGTTATTATTTTAATGGCACTGATACAATTTTGGGGTTGCTTCAGTGACCTAGAGCTTACCCCGCCTTCCCAGTATAAACACTTTAAAATTATTTTGTCACAAAATTTTTCACTTTGTTATCACTTTTGCCAGCAACAACAATGAAATAAAAAAATTCTCCTCAGAATTTTCTGCCAAACATTCTGATTATAAACAAGTACTTTACAGAATTTCTGAAATCTAGAACATTCAGAAGAGATGAGGCCATTCAACTCTTTTTTTCTTTCCCTTGCCTCTGCCATTTTTTTTTTAAATTGTGGTACTGGTGGCACAGTGGTTAAGAGCTCGGCAGCTAACCAAAGATTGGCAGTTTGAATCCACCGGTCGCTCCCTGGAAACCATATGGGGTGGTTCTACTCTGTCCTATAGGGTTGGTATGAGTCAGAATGGACTCAACAGCAATGGGATTTTTTAAGTTTATATGTAACAAATAATTTGCTTTTTCAATATTCTTCACGTGTACAATTCAGTGACGTTAGTTATGTGTATCATGTTGCTCAACCATTACCATTATCTGTTTCCACCTTTTCCCATCATCCTTAACAGAAGCTCAGTGTCCCCTAAGCAGTGAGTCCCTCTCTTCCCCTCCCTCCCACCTGCCCCTGGTTGTTGTTGTTGGTTGCCATGGAGTCATTCTGATTCACCTAACCCTAATCCATCCCTGGTAACCATTAATTAACTTCGGTCTCTGTACATTTGCCTATCCTAGATATTTCATATAAGTGGGGTCATATGATAGTTGTCCATTTGTGACAGACTTATTTCACTCAGCATACTGTTTTCAAGGTTCATTTATGCTGTAGCATGTATCGGGACTTCATTGCTCTTTATGGCTGAGTAATATTCCATTGTATGTATGTACCACATTTTCTTTATCCATTCATCTGTTGATGGACATTTAGCCAGTTTCCACCCTTTGGGTATTGTGAAAATTCTGCAATGAACATTAGTGTACTCAACTCTTTTTAATTGACCTGCTTGCTATGTATGAATTACTGATAGCTTATCCTGAAATTCCTACATTTGACAACATATCTTGTCAACCCTTTCAGGCTTTGTTGTAAAAAAGAACTAACGGCAGAAATTCACAGTAACCCTGAATGAGTTTGGGCTGGGGGCGGGCAGGAGGAGAGTATATGTGTGTGTATGTGTAGAAGTGGAGATGGGTGTAGGGTGAAACTGGGAGAGCAACAAGGAGAAAAGAGGAAATACTCTTATCTGAAGTGTTTGAGGAAGAGGGATGTTTCCAAAAGGTGGAGCAAAATCACTGTATTAATTAGCTGTGAAAACATTCATGGTTGCAGTATAGGGCCAGCAGTATATGTAAGAGATTATGAGATAAACATAATAGAAATAACTGTCTTAAAATTTGCCTTAACAGTAAACAAGAAACTTTACCCCTTTTACTGTAATCCTGGTATGGGGTGGGGCCGGGGGCGAAGGAAATTTTACATTATAAGTAATTTAATTGATATTTTATGTAAAATTGAAACAGCTAAGTTCAAACCCATTCAAATCAAGTGTACATTAAATAATTGAGTTAACTGAATTAGGCAGAGTAAGGACACACTGATTTTCAATGGTTTTGAAAATTGGTCCACATATCATTGTTATGCTTTTTCTTTGTAAACTTCAATATTTATTAAGTTTCCACAGTGTGTTTTCCCCTGAAATGTCAAACTCTCTTAACTAGAATGAGGCTGGCGAATCTAACATTAAGATAGATTTCCATTTTCTTTTAAAGAATTGATTTCATGATTTTTTTCTTCATATAGTTAAGAGCCTTCCAATCCCATTTCAAAACATACTTGTTTTTAGAACTCTTGTTCTATGAGATTCTGCATTATTATAAACACAAAAACCGTTGCTGTCAGGTCAATTCTGACTCATAGTGACCCTGTAGGACAGAGTAGAACTGCCCCATAGGGTTTCCAAGGAGTGGCTGGTGGATTCGAACTGCCGACCTTTTGGTTAGCAGCCAAACTCTTAACCACTGTGCCACCAGGGATCCATTATAAACACAGTGGGCTCATTTTCCCTACTAAATATTCAAATTCTATCATCATGATGTTAACATTGCATAAGCAAGTTATTAAACATAATAAAGCCAATTTATCAGCAATATATACTAATATACAGTGATTAAATAGAAATCAAAATGAATGAGGGGCATAAGCAATATATTGGTTTGATTTGGTTTTTAGAACCAGTAACAAATCACTGCTGAGTTCCCTTTTTTCCTACTCTTAATCAAGAATAGGAACCCCGTTTGAGGTTTATACGTTGCTATGAACCTGAACCCTATTCGGTCTCATCCAATAATACCCATTCAATTACCCCATGGATTGATGTCCTTGTCTGTCCCCAAGACAAGTAGGCTACATGTAACAACATTTCACCTATAGCCAGTTGGCTGTTGGCCTCCACACATATCTAGCAGGGACAGGGCTAGAGCAAGAGAATGGTTCATTGTTTCAGGTCTACACAAACCCAATACTCGAATCGCCGTAAGGGTTATCCAATAAAATGGTGACTTTTGTGCATCCAATAAAGTATAAGGTTAAAAGAAAAATAAGCTAAACAAATGAGCATAAGTTCTATTGATCCTTTGGCTTACACAGTGAATAAAATATTACCTTTGGAACCACCCTGACATTTTGTTATAAAGGTTGAAGGAAGAAGTTTTCAAGGTTGTCTCATGTTAAAATTGCCTTGGGGTTGGTTGAGTGTCGTATGCAAGAGGGTTCTTAATGAAATCTAACCCACTTTGACTTTCAGAAAAATCTTGAACTCTTAGTGAAAAGATTTTTTAAGATTTTTGTAACTCTTTTTCCACTGAAGTAGTATTCTACTTTAGCTAATCAGTGCAGCGTCATTCTCACAGATTTTTGAGGACAATGAATCAAACACATTTTTGAAAAAGGAAAAAAAAACTTACTGTTTAAGAATGACATATTTGTTAGTTGAATACCAATCACTTTTTTTGAGGATAGATTTAGCTCGATAACTGAATTTTTTTATTTCTTTTTTGGAAATGACATTTGAGTCCATTGATTAGAGAGTTTGACACTTGGACATATTTGTGTAAGTAGTAATTTATTCATCATCTGCATGTACTTAACTGGACATCATCGTTAAACACCAAAACCAAACCTGTTGCTGTTGAGTCAATTCTGACTCCTAGCGACCCTATAGGACAGATTAGAACTGCCCCATAGGCTGTCCAAGGAGCAGCTGGTGGATTTGAACTGCCAAACTTTTGGTTAGCAGCCAATCTCTTAACCACTGCGCCACCAGCTCCCCTGAGTATATAGTGGTTACAAAATAAGTTCTTTTTTTCAAGTGATTAGTAATTAAATCTAACTACAAGAGTTACTGAGATATGCTATTCCTCTTTGCAAAAATCCTCATTATCCACATTGTAAAGGCCAGCTTATTCAAGAGCCACCACAATCTTGCCCCAAGAAAACTCCAAGATTTATCTTCCATGACTGCCCTGTTCTTAATGCTTCAAATTATTAAGACGGTTTGCTCTTCCCCAAACATGTCTGAGTAGCACAAATAGTTAAGTGCTTGGCTGCTAACTGAAAGGTTGGCAGTTCGAATCCACCCAGAGGCACTTCAAAAGAAAAACCTGGCAATCTACTTCTGAAAGATCACAGCTATTGAAAACCCCATAGAGCACAGTTCTACTCTGAAACACATAGAGTCATCATGAGTCGGATTTGACTAGATGGCAACTGGTTTGTTTTGTTTTTCTGTTTGTTCTAGACACACCTTAAACTTTCCTACTACCTCTTACCCTTTGTTCATGCTCTGAACAAATATTCTTCTCCCTCATGCTTCCTCTTCCTTTATCAGTTTTCATGTATCCACATCATAACGTCTAGTTCAAGAAGACCTTACGAAGCTACATCATAGAGGAGTGAGGAGAGACAGGTCCCCCCTGGGTTATATCAGAAGTCAGCTGGAAAAAGGCAGGTACTCAAGAAAGAAATTTAGTCTGTGGCTGTTTTGTGGATGAATTTCTTATACATTGCTTTGCAGGGTCTCCCTGAACTAGACTTATCAGGGCCTTGTGTGACTTTGTATTCCCAGTGTTGCCTGACACAATGCTTAACCGGTTGTAGGTAAAGGAAAGAAAAATAGGCCCATCCTTCTCATTAATCCTCACAAGCAACCTTGATGTATCCAGGTTATTATCCTCTTTCTACACAAGATAAATGCATGGAAAATATTTGTAAGTGAACTTCGTTAAATTCTAATATTTGATGATCTTTTGGCTCATAAAGCATCCTTCAAGTTACTTTTCTTTAGTAGAAAACACCAACAATGAGAGAGAGGGAGAAGGAGATAGAGAGACATACAGAGAGAAAAAAGAGAGAGTGATCATCCATAATACCAACGCTGGCAAGGAATCTCTTTGGGCAAAGTAGAAAAAGGCATCTCTTCCTTTGCGGAAGCCCCAGCCCTCTGCCAAAGTTCACCAGTTAAGTGGTGGAGCCCAGGTTGGGTTTCAGCCCTCTTTACCCTCTTGGGCAGGCCATAAAACTATACCTAGTTGTACTCCCACCAGCGGAATGTATTTCCCATAAATAGGTTACTCCCCCCAACTTTTTTTTACTTGTTCCATTTTTCTGAAAAATCACTGGTTGGTACCAAAAACTGGATTGCTAAATTCTTCAGTAGAGGTACTTCAGTAATTAGCACATGCTCCAACATAAGAGAAATCAAGTGATAGATGTAAATAATTCAGATACGGAACCGAAAGAAAATGAGCAGATTTCTCTTCTTTTACTTGGGGACTCAGTGTCAGGTTTCTGTAGGAAACTGCATTTATGAAGCAATTTGAGAATAGCTATTGGTCTGAAGTATTAGTAATTAATTCAAAAGTGCCTAATTTTCTCAATTGCTTATTGTTTCATAAAAACGCATTGAAGAATCATTACGGACTAGGTGCAGGCATACAATGGTGAGCAAAATTGCATAGAATTGCCTTTATAAAGTTTAGGGTCTTGGGAAAGGACCATGAAGGAGTAAATAGGCAAATAAATATGTACTTACAAATTATGATCAGTGCTAAGAAGGAACATAGGGAGCTGAGAGTGAATAATAGGGGAAACTTACCTTCCATGGGGCATCCAAGAAACGGTTTTCTTTAAAGGTCACATTTAACTGAGAGCTGAAGAATATGAATGGGAGCCAGCCAGGCAGAGAGTGGAAATATAAAAGCCCAGGCAGAGGAAATAGTATGTATGAAGACTCTTAAGAATAAGCTTAGTGAGTTCTAGGAACTCAGCATCTTCTGAGTCCTTGTTATAAATGGCAGATTCTCATGCCCTACCACGGACCTACTGAGTCAGAAACACTGGGGTGGGACCCAGAAATCTGTGTTTAACAAGCCTTCCACGTGATTCTGATGCATGCTGCTGTTTGAGAACCCAAAACCAAACCAAACCAACTCATACGGCCCTAAAGGACAGAGTAGAACTGCCCCATAGGGTTCCCAAGGAGTGCCTGGTAGGTTTGAACTGCCAACCTTTTTGGTTAGCAGCTCAACTCTTCACTGCTGCGCCACCAGGGCTCCTGATGGAGTGGTTTGAGAAGCACTGCCTTATTTTTTGAGTCATGTAGTGGAGGAAGAAAACAGGACAGTACCTCTACTCATGGGCAAAGGCAGTGGCAGATGTAGGCACAGACATTCAATCTATTTGAAATAACTTTGAATTTGAAGCTCACTCTCCTTGAGGTTACGGATTGTTATTCATGTTTAAATAAGTAAGTAGATTTCATTAACTGCCATTTCACTTTATGTTTTATCACATAATTAAAATTTATCAGGAAGAAAATATTGGCATTTCTTCTGTTTCCTTAGCAGCCTAAAAGCATGTCCTGCTTAAATGAGTTATTTATACTCATTAGAGACCTTTTTATTTTAATCATGCATATTTCCCATTTAGCCTCTATAAAAAAAATTCACGAACCACCTTTTTAATTGTGTCGTTAGAAAAGCTATGGAAAGCTTGATTTTTTTTGGTTGTTGTTGTTGCTTGTTTGCCTTTTTTTTTTTCTATGAAAGGTAACTAATTAGCAATAGCTCAGAGTTAGGATTATAGAAATTAGTTCCCAAGGAAATTAAGATTTGTATAACTTGTTCTTATAAATAAAAACCTTTCCTTTGTGATTCATTCCTTCCTGTTTCTCATTTCCAAATTATATTTGTGAAGGCAAAATGAACATGCCTAGAAAAGAAAGAAATAGATACCATTAGTACTGTGAAGTTATAATTCAGCTTTTATTTTAAGAACATTGGGGTTATAAGCCTAATAATGAGGCTATATCCTGTAACCAAATATGAAGGGTTATGATTGATGCAAAGGGGGAAATGTTAACAAATAATTTATACTTTTATGTTTGGGTATGTGTTTTTTTCAATAATATGAAGAGAAGCAGGATATAATTTTCATAAAGACATGAAGGTTTTTTATGGAAAAAACAAAGCAGTTAATTGCTATTCTTTTAGTGCTACACCGTTGGAAGCGTGGTGAGTCTGAGAGGAAACCATAGTTAAAATTTAATTAGTGATAGATGCTTGAGAAATAAAAGCACCCCAAATTTCTTCATGCTTACAAACGTCACATTGTTTCCCTAAAGCCTTTTTCTTTTAATGTAACTCACCCCAAGTCATGCTGATTATGCTACATCTAGGTCATTAATACTGAGAGTTTTTTTATTTATGTCCTTATTCAGTTCGCTTGTTATACGTGATCATGCCCAAACATGAAAGTTTACAAGAATTGCTCTGAAAACTGAAAGCAAGGAAGACAATGAAAAGAAAGCATAATATTTTGCCTTCAGGCTACCACAGTAAAAACTGATACTGGAATGGAATGCAGTAGCATCTCCATTTAAAAAAAAAGAGTCCATGTTTCAGTGGCATAATTTATTGTTGAGAATGTCTCTACCAGAGGCAAAAGTGCTACTAAATGCAGAGGACTGTATTCATTCAGTCTATAAACTCCCTCCTGTGACTTAGTTCCACACAATTCCTCAGTATTTAGCAGAAACCAGGAAGTCAACATTATAGAAAGGGGAGTATGTCCCGGATTTGTTGGAGATCTATGGGACAGCCCCATAGTGTTAGTAATGAGAAGTCACATAAGAAGCCTCTTGCAAAAACAAAGCCTGACATCTGAAGTCCAAGGCTAAAAGAGATTGGGGAACCAGATGAAGCAAGGAGGCATAGTGAATGTTGTTGGTACCCAACCCAAATTCATTGACTAGGCTGGTGCACCCATCCCTTGATAACTCTGAGTGTTGGCTGCTAAAGGCTCACCTTTGCACCCCTTTCCAGAGAACCTTCCTTAGCCGAAAGAAAGTTGTACTAGTTTTCTAGGGCTGCTGCAACAAAGTACAACAAATTGGATGGCTTAAACCAACAGAAATGTATTCTCTTACCATTCCGGAGGCTAAAGTCCGAAATCAAGGTGTCTACACAATCAGTTCCTTCTAGAGGCTCTGAGGGAGAAATCGTCCCACGCCTCTCTCCCAGTATCTGGTGGTTGTCTGCAGTCTTTGGTGTTCTAGTAGCAACATAACTCCAATTTCTGCCTCCATTGTCACTTGTTTTTTTCCCTGTGTATCTCTGTGCCTGTTCCCAAATTTTCCTTTTCTTGTAAGGACACCAGTCCATTGGATTAGGACCCACTCTAAACTAGTATGACCTCATCTTAACTTGATTACATTTGAAAGGACTATTTCCAAGTAAGGGCACATTCACAGGTACCAGAGATTAAAATTTCAACATATCTTTTGGAAGGACACAATTCCTTTTACCCACTGCAGAAGCCTCCTTGTCTGGGAAGTTATGCCACCCCTTCTCCCTACAAGGCCACCAGGTTTGATTAACACTGGGATACAAAAGGATAGCCTCTTTGTCTCAAGATGGGACCAACCTATGGGCAGCTCCCTAGGGGGCCAGGCTGATGCTGGTCTGAAGCTGACACCTCATCCTTGTTTAGCTTTCTTGCCATGTCGTCCTGTTTCCCTCACTCTCTTTCTCTTAAGAGCATTCTCTCAATAAATTCCTTGCACAATAAGCCATATCTGAGATTGTGCTTCACCGGAACCTGGCCTAAGACAGTAGGTATCTGAGACAAAAGCTGAACCTACATCCCGGGCACCACACCAGGCAGAGAACCGGAGTAGAGAGCCAAGAACTATAGATAACAGTGGAAGTCTCCAAGCGTGATGAATTTCATGAAGAGCTTGCTTACATTTCATCTTGTGTTCCTTTTTAGTTGGTCCAGCCACATACCCCTGGCAACTAACATTTGATAAGCTCCAGATGGCCTCAGATCCTCTGGACAAAGCGGGGTATGGTCCCTGACTCTCTTGGCCCCAGTGGCTGGCACTCGCTCCCATCAGGATGATAGAACCAACAGGTTGTCATTGAGTCAATTCCAACGCACAGATACCCCATGTGTTGCAGAATAAAACTGTACCCTATAGGGTTTTCAAGGCTGTGACCTTTCAGAAACAGGTCACCAGGCCTTTTTTCTGAGGCACCTCCGGGTAGGTTCAAACCACCAACCCTTTGGTTAGTAATAGAGCACTTGACCATTTGCACCACCTAGGGACTCCTATCAGGATGATGTTGTTCTTCTTGTTGTTAGTTGCCTCGAGTCAATCCCAACTAATGGTGACCCCATGTGTTGGACTAGAACTGCTCCATAGAGTTTTCTAGGCTGTGACCTTTCAGAAACAGATAGCCAGGCCTGTCTTCCGAGGCACCTCTGGGTGAGTTTGAACCACCTATCTTTCAGCTAGTAGTCGATGATATACTCACCTAGACATGCAGAAGGTACAAAACACAGCCTTGGCTGTACCTGCCCCAATTCCTAGGTTACTGGGTATGGGAGGCTTTCCCTGACCCAGGTCTAAGAGCCCCACTACAAGTACTAAAGACTTCTATTTGCAGGACAAGCTTTGCTTTTCTTCCTCCTCAGCTTGTCACTACTAATCCAGCATGAAGAATCCTGAGACTTTTCCTAACACCTCCCAGTTTGGGCTTTTGTTTTTTTAAAAGGGTCTTTGTTCAGAAACATTTGTTCAGTAAGGTTTTATTGTAGAGAGAAATGTACTTAATCACTACACTATGTAATTTTTGCAGGTAGCATTTATAATGCAAATTTCTCTGCACAGGGAATATAGCCCTAAGATGACATTTCATTGTCAGGCCCTACTAATTTTGAATTCCTGGTAAATGAGATAGGACCTCCAGGAAACAGTAGGTTAAGATTTCAGGAGGAATGTTTACTATCCCTAACAGGGGAAGGTTTTCAGACTCTCAATAGCACCATTTATATGTAAATACTCACAAATGGCAAATCTGGCAGGGCTAATTTAAGCAGCCCAGCTTCTCTTCTCTTTCTTGCTAGTTTGTGCAGCTACTCCCACTGTGCCTTTCTTGGACTGTCCTGAACCTCCACCACCAACCCCTCTACTTTCTCGCCACCTATGCCCTCATCTTGCTTCATTTCCCTCATCATTCAGTTTAGATTCCATGGTCTGCTTTTCAATCACGTTCTAACTAAACTTTAAAGTCCTTAAATGTTTGTGCCACCACCTTCTGACAAAATCCCAAACCTGAATCAATCACTTTCTCCATGCATGCATGGAATACTGTCGAAGAAAGTAAGATAACAGAGCAGATTGATTCTGCTTATAAAGAAAAAAAAATCTCTGGCCTTAAAAGGGCTATCAACACTGTCTAGCAACCTCACTGCATTTAAGTCGAGTTCCTCTCATAGTCTCTATCACAATGAATTTGAATGTTCCCACTTACCCTCAGTCCATGTTTTCCTTCAACAAATATTCATTGCACACCCATTTTAGTCCAGATCTTCTGCCTCCTACTTCACAGAGAAAATGGAAGCCCTCAAACTAGAATTCCCTGAACTTAAACTGTTTCCAAACTTCCTAACTACCTCCTATGTCTTTCAGTAAGGATAGTCCCTTAACTGTCAAGTCAAAATTGCTCCCCTAAAAATAATGTTCCCTTGTTAATAGACAGGGAGCCCTGGTGGAGCAGTGGTTAAAGTGCTCGGCTGCTTACCGAAAGGTTGGGGGTTCAAACCCACCAGCTGCTCTATGGGAGAAAGATGTGGCAGTCTGTTACTGTAAAGATTCACAGCCTTGAAAACCCTATGGGGCAGTTCTACTCTGTCCTACAGGGTCGCTATGAGTCAGAATTGACGGCAGTGGGTTTTTTTTGTTTTTTGTTTTTTGAGGGGGAGTTGTTAATAGGACAATCCCTTTTGACTTGATGGCAACGGGTTGTTTTTTTTTTCTCTTTTGTTGCAAAAGTGGTCAGTGATTATAATTCTAACTATATACATGAACAAACCCTTACTACATAAAGATAAGCAAAGATCTGACAGGCAATTTAATTTTATAGAAAGAAAAAAGCTTGACATATCAAACTTCTATATCATTCTAAATCAGTACTTTTATATCTATAATCAGACAACATTTAATGAAGTGAAAATTCTGCCTGCATGAAACTAGTCATAATAAAATTAGTCTTGGTTTGCTCTTTCATGGAGAACATATTCCAGATGTTTAAGTGATCCAAAGAAAACCCACAGTATAATGACTCCCTTTAATGTGTTCTCACTTGTTGCTTCCAACGAGAATAAAACCTACTAAAATCGTGGTATCATTTAAAATAGCACATCATATTGTTCAGAGTTAACTGTACTTTTTGACATTTTATGTGTAATGTTTAATAATGTAAAAATAAATTTATATGTGTAACATTAAAAGCTCTGATATTTGAAATATAGTCAACCTCAATGCTGCATGCATTTTAATGACATGGTAACTGTATGTTCATTCTTTACATGATATTTCTTTTGATTCAACGTTTTGGGGGTGATACTTCTTGTTAGGCACACTTCTAGGCATTGACAACCTACAGCAGTAAGTCATCCTTAAGTAATATGGCACTGCCAGGAGAACCTTAGGTAAAATACCAAAGTGAAGATCAACTTGGGTCTTTCCTGCTTCCTTTTTCTTTTCCTCTTTTCTACCATCACTTAGCTCCTTTTCTCCGTCCTCCTGTGCTTGGTACCATCGCGATGATTTCTAGCTGGCTAAAGTACCCCAGTGTGCTCTCTTTCCTGGAGATACTGCCCCAAAGTTTCCCCCTCAATTACCTCTTTTAGCAATTGTCTTCTGAAACCTTTGTGTTGCAGTGGTTAAGAGCTCAGCTGCCGACCAAGAAGTCCGCAGTTCAAATCCACCAGCCGCTCCTTGGAAACCCTATGCGGCAGTTCTACGCTGTCCTATAGGGTCAGTATAGGTCGGAATCGACTCGACGGCAACGGATTTGGATTAATTTGGTTTGGTTCATCAATTCTCTTCAAGCAAAACTTCTGTTATCAAATATCTTAACTGAAATGTAGACATTCAGATTAAGCTGAACATACTCTACATACCTTTTTTTTCCCTTAATAGGTAATAGTGGTCATAGCAGTAGTAATGATAGTAATAATAGTAAAAATTTATAGTAGATGCCCTGTATTCAAACTCAGGACCTGTAGTTCAACAGTTAATTGAAAAAGTCAATTACATCAGGGAATCATAAAAAATGTCTTAAGCATTTTATTTTAACCTAAAATAGTTACCAATATTTTAATGTTATGTGCAGACTTTTTCCTTGTGCACAGATTCACTGATTAGAGCTCTCCGTAAGCCACACTGATAATATAAACATTTGGATTTCCAGTTCCAGTTTCTTTAATGTAGAAAGAGCCCATCAGGAAACATGAGAAACTATCTGAATACAGAATCCTTCTAAAGTTTTAGGATTATTTTCCTAATCTTTAACAGTTATCTTGTCCACCCATAATTCAACAATATTTCTTTTCTGTTTCATTTGTAAGCCAATTTTCAGAGTATTTAACCTAGTTTTCATAGAAACTAGGTTATCTTTTTTAGATTTAGGAAATCTTTTTAGATTTAGGAAATCTTAAGTTAAATCATGTAATTGTAATAATAAGGACAACGAGACCAAGCTTGAGTACACACAACCAGCAGTGGTAAGCATACAACTCAACTAATGAGAGCAGAAAACAAACAAAAAACAGTTGCCATCAGTTGACTGCAACTCATGGTGACCCCAGTGTGTGTCAGAGTACAACCATGCTCCATAGGGTTTTCAATGGCTGAGTTTTCAGAAGTAGATCACCAGGCCTTTCTTCCGAGGCACCTCTGGGTGGACTTGAACCCACAACTTTTTGATTAGCAGCCAAGTGCATTAACCCTTGTTACCACCTAGGGACTCCCGTACTGACTGGTGTCGCTAACATTTTATGTAGAGCCTGTTAGAAGCTCTAGTCAGTATGTTTCACAGAGGGTATGAAGACTGGCTAATCTGGGGAGTCTTAAGTGGAGATCAGTTAAAAGGGCTTCTACTATAGTGCTGAGTATGTGCAAAAAATAGAAAGAGGCCTCAAGATCCCACGACAGTGTAGAATCGAGAGAGGGAGAAAATTAAAAAAAAAAAAATTGAAGGAGGGGAAGAGAGGGTGTTGCTATTAATTATGAGTAATGGAACTCATTTTTTCAATCCCTTTCACCCTCAAAAACATTGATGCAGGATTTAATTTCATGCCCAGGACTTTGGGGAAGGAAGTGAAAATCAAAATATTCTAATAAAGGACATTGCAACATGTACATTATCACATCTAAAAGAAGCAAAAATATAGATAAGGCTTAACTGGGATGGATGTTCAACTTAATGGCTGAGAGCTACTCTAGGATTTTTTGCCGTCTCTGCAGTGGTCTTCCTGTTTATGATTCCCACTCACATCATATTTATTTGCGGTTACTAAAAAAACATGATCCTATCCAGAAGAGAATAGTTCCGTTTTGTAATCATCATCCTTATCCGGCTTGCTGTGTTTCCCCATTGACATTTAAGAGATCGTTATATAATCTTTCTATTATGTAAAACAAAATGATTACGGATCACTTCCTTTTAGAGATATGAATTCATGTATATGGATTTTGGAGCCCTGGTGGCACAGTGGTTAAGAGCTTGGCTGCTAACCAAAAGGTCGGCAGTTCAAATCCACCAACCGCTCCTAGGAAACCCTATGGGGCAGTTCTACTCTTTCCTCGAGGGTTGCTATGAGTTGGAATAGACTCAGTGGCAACGGGATTATGTGGATGTTAACCACCTTTCTCCATGGGCACTTATTCTGACTCTTCTTAATTCATGTACTTATTTATAAGGAAATGGAATAATGATATTCACTATTACCTATTAAAAAAACTTTGTTAGTTTCAGACAGATTCCAATGACATTCTGCTGACATGAAGTTGAAGATAAATATTTCACATATTATTTTTTTGCATATGTGTGATCAGGTTTGTTTATTTTTTTTATTCTTATGTTTTATTTATATATAATTCACATACCATAAGGTTCATCCTTTTAAAGTGAACAATTTAGTGGTTTTTATTATATTCACAATGTTGTGCAACCATCACCACTGTCTAATTCTAGACCATTCTAATCACCCACTTAAGAAACATCATGAATTTTTTAATATAATATTTTAATGACAACTTTTTAAAACTATAAATTCAAAGAGTGATTATCACAATGTCTTATGTAATCTAAGAAATATGTAAGTCTTCTACTCCATACAACATCACATTTTTTTTTATTTTTTTATTGTTGTAGTTTAAATGAAGTTTACATTTCAAGTTAGTCTCTCATAGAAAAATTTATACATACATTGTTATGAGACCCTAATTGCTCTCCCCATACTGTGACAGCACACTCCTCCTTTCCACCCCTGATTCCCCATGTCCGTTCATCTAGCTCCTAACCCTCTCTGCCTTCCCATCTCACCTCCAGACAGAAGCTGCCCTTTTAGTCTCTTGTATCTACTTAAGCTAAGAGGCACACTCCTCACGAGTATCACTTTCTGTCCCACAGTCCAGTCCAATCCCTGTCTGAAGAGTTGGCCTCGGAAATTGTTTTAGTTCTGGGCTGATAAAGAATCTGGGGGCCATGCTTTCCGGGGTTCCTCCAGTCTCCATAAGACCATTAAGTCTGGTCTTCTTACTAGAATTTGAGTTCTGCACCCCACCTTTCTCCTGCTCCACCCGGGACTCTCTGTTGTGTTCCCCCGTCAGGGCAGTCATTGGTGGTAGCCGGGCACCATCTAGTTCTTCTGGTCTCAGGCTGATGAAGTCTCTGTTTATGTGGCCCTTTCTGTCTCTTGGGCTACTACTTTGCTTGTGTCTTTGGTGTTCTTCATTCTCCTTTACTCCAGGTGGTTGGGACAAATTGATGCATCTTAGATGCCCACTTGCAAGCTTTTAAGACCCTAGACACCACTCACGGAAGTAGGATGCAGAACATTTTCTTAATAAGCTTTGTTATGCCAATTGACCCAGATGTCCCATGAAAGCACGGTCCCCAGACCCCTACCCCTGCTACTCTCTCCCTCAAAGTGTTTGATTGTATTCAGGAAACTTCTTACCTTTGGTTTAGTCCAGTTGTGCTGGCTTCCCCTGTAGTGTGTGCTGTCCTTCCCTTCACCTAAGCTAATTCTTATCTACTATCTAGTTAGTAAATAACCCTCACCCTCCCTCCCTACCCTTGTAACCATCAAAGAATGTTTTCTTCTGTGTTTGAACCTTTTCTTGAGTTCTTATAATAGTGGTCTTATACAATATTTGTCCTTCTGTGACTGACTAAATTCACTCAGCATAATGACCTCCAGATTCCTCCATGTTATGTTTCATGGCTTCATCGTTGTTTTTTGTCATTGCGTAGTATTCCATTGTGTGGATATACCATAATTTGTTTATCCATTCATCCCTTGATGGGCACCTAGGTTGTTTCCATCTTTTTGTTATTGTGAACAGTGCTGCAATGAACATGCATATATCTATTCATGTGACGGCTCTTATTTCTCTAGGATGTATTCCAAGGAGCGGGATAGCTGGATCATATGGTACTTCTATTTCTAGCTTTTTAAGGAAGTGCCAGATCGATTTCTAAAGTGGTTGTACCATTTTACATTCCCACCAACAGACAACACCACATTTTAATGGTGAGATATTCAGGTTGATTTGAGAGGAGAACACCATTCTTATTAGAACGTACATACTGGCTCCTTCCATTTGGCATAGGAGGTAATAGGAGGGATACAGAGGAGGTCAGGGTAAACACTGGTTTTATCAACATAGTGAACCAGACAGAGAACTAATACCGGCCCAGAACAAGCAAGTCAAAACAACACGTATAGTCAAGTAAGTGATGCTGTCCTTGTGCACAGACATTACATTACACAAACTGTTCTACTAAGTGAGGGAATTTGTCCCTTAGAAATTGCTCATTGAACATTTGGACATCATGCATCATGTTAAAGATCCATAAATGTCATCTCAATAGGGTAGATATGATGCATGGTAATATCCTTCCCATATCTGCATAGGGTTCTTCTGCTCAACAGATTGTCATGATGCGTTGCATCAGAGAATCCTGCTCTAGTGCTTCAGAGACAGGCGAAAAGCCCCATGGGAGCCTTCCTAAGTCATTGCTACAAGGACTAAAATATCTGGAGAACAAGAAGTCATTCTTGGGACTTGACAAAATACTCTCTAAGTGAAACTATTTATTATATGATTGGTGCAACGTTTGAGTGCAATATTTTATGACTGAGTATAGCTTTTTATTATAAAAAATAAAGATCCATTTCTGGTTGTGAAATGAATAGAGTTTAGAATCTACCAATCCTATATTTATCACAGTTACTTTACTGAGCTAGAATTTCTTTCGAGAGGTATATAATACAGTAGTTAAGAATATGTACTCTGGAGGCCAACAAATCTGGGTATGAATCCCAAGTCCATCAATGATTACCTGTGGGACCTCGGGCAAAGTTTAACCTTTGCAAGTTAGTTTTCTCATGTGTAAAATGAGAATTCTCCAACTGTCAACCTCATAAGGTGTAGGAATAAGTTCCTGCAGACAGTTAACGTACTCAGCTGCTAACTGAAAGGTTGGAGGTTCGAGTCCACCCAGAGGCACCTCAAAAGAAAGACTGGCAGTCCGCTTCCCAAAAATCAGTCATTGATATCCCTATGGAGCACAGTTCTACTCTGACACACGTGAGGTCACCATGAGTCAGACGGAGTCAACTCAACAGCACCTGGTTTATGTGTGAATAGACCTTATTATAGCATTAAGCACCTAGAAAGTGCTCAAAAAATATTAGTTATTATTATTCATTACTTAACAAATTTTCATTGTTGTAATACCACTGTAACAGAGCAAATATCACTGACACTGCACACCACATAGAATATCTTGTAATTCCCATGTGTCTGTAATTCTTTGCTTTAAATGTTCTCATCTTCCAATTTACCCTTGACTATTTTACACAGGCACTTCGAGGAGAAATTGTACCTCTTAAAGAGAACGTAAACCACGTCAATGACCTTGCTCGCCAGCTCACCACATTGGGCATTCAGCTCTCACCATATAACCTCAGCACTCTGGAAGACCTGAACACCAGATGGAAGCTTCTGCAGGTAGGCACACCATGAGCATTATTGCTCCTTGTTACAATAAAAGAATATACAGATAAAGCTTGTTTGGAAGGAAAAATAAGAGTGATATCTTCATTTGATTTTCATGATATTTTGTGAGGGTAGGATATTTTAAATTATTTAATAAGTCCCTAAATAAATGCTTTCCAATCTAATAATATTCATTTCTGTAAATCGCTGAAAGTCAGACTTTAGTATGTTTTACAATAAACATGGAAGATAATGCCGAATCATGATTGAAGAACTGAATTACTGGCATAGTTACTTTGTACTATTATTGCTTGGATTCTTAACACATCTTTCCTTTTGGAATCTTAACGTAAGCAAAAGTCAACAGTAAGACCCATTCTAAAATACTTTGAAGAGAGAACACCTTCTCACGAATCCACACATGGAAGTTTTTCATAGATTTGCATAAGAAATGCAGGAAATATAAATGTATCCAAGGTCATTCTTATGTATCCAAGCTGTAGAGCCTTGAGCTAATTATTTAACCTTTCTGTACCTCAGTGTTTCATCTGAAAAAAAAAACAGTGACAGCAAAAGTCTTTACAGCATCAGTTTATTGTTAGGATGGATAAGTCAAAATACTTGTAAAGTACTTGGAACAGTACCTGTGACATAGTAAACATTTCATAAATTCTAGTTTTTGGTGTTTGTCTTAGTCATCTAGTGCTGCTGTAACAGAAATACCACAAGTGGATGGCTTTAACAAAGAAAAATTTATTTCTTCACAGTGAAGTAGGCTAAAAGTCCAAATTCAGGGTGTCAGCTCCAGGGGAAGGCTTTCTCTCTCTGTCAACCTTCTCATCAATGTTCACCCAGACTAGGAGCTTCTCCACTCAGGGACCCCGGTCCAAAGGACGCGCTCTGCTCCCAGCACTGCTTTCTTGGTGGTATGAGGTCCTCCTGTCTCTCTGTTCACTTGTCTCTTTTATATCTCAAGAGATTGCCTCAGGACACAATCCAATCTTATAGATTGAGTCCTGCCTCACTAACACAACTGCCGCCCATCCTCCCTCATTAATATCACAGAGGCAGGATTTACAACATACAGGAAAATCACACAATACCGGAAATCATGGCCCAGCCAGACTGATGCACACATCTTTTGGGGGACATAATTCAATCCATGACAGTGTTATTACAGTTATTATTATTATTACAGCACACAGGTTTTGGAGTCAGGTTTACTAGGAGAGTGACCTTGAAGTCACTTAACTTCTCTTATGGTCAGGTTCGTCATCTGTAACAAGGGTGCTGTAATATTAAATGAGATAATTCATACAGAGTTCTTCATATAGTGCCTGTCTCATAGTAAAAACCAAAAAAAAATGGTCACGGTGGTGGAAGAAGTGTGTCTATATGTTATCTATGTGCAGGACACTGCATTATACCCCAGTGCAAACACAGATCCATTTCAAGGTAACACCAGAAGTGCCAGAGGTTTGTGGGTTTCTGAGAGTGCAGCCACAGTTCTCTTGTCCATTGCAATGGTCTCCTAAGAGACTACAATGGGCTTTCTTGCCTAGAGGGCTAGGATGGCAAGAGCAGAAGCTCTTAACTCCACTTGAGTGTTTCTCTCCTGAAAACTTGTTTAACCATTGAATTAGGGAATCGTTTTCTCTCCTTTTCCACTTTCATAGTATGCGGATAGTATGCTCCTGAGAACAGAGTGAAAATGGAGTTTGAAAATATTTTCTTTTAATGTTTTAATGAGAAAAAAAATAATAAGCCAGATTACTTTTCCTATCGGCAGTCCATTTAGGGGTGTGATTGAAAGTCCTATTAAAGAATTGCTAGATCTTTAATAAAAACAAGCTCCAAATTCAAAACCTCTTGAGATCTCATATAATTTATTTCTCACTATGATGGATAGTTTTGGAATATTTGTATGATCAATTGTTATAAGTGGCAGGACCAAAGCAAGGCAATATAGTTAAGCAATTATATGCTTTTCTGTGCCTGTTTGTAGCAGAGCGGTTGAGTACTGTTAAAATCTTACCAGTTTCATCCTTAGTATGTGTCATGGATTGAATTGCGTCCCCCAAAAATTTCTGTCAACTTGGCTAGGTCATGATTCCCAGTATTGTATGACTGTGTAATCTGATGTGATTTCCTTATGTGTTGTAAATTCAATCACTATGATCTAATAAGATGGATTAGCGGCAGTTATACTGATGAGGTCTACAAGATTGGATAGTGTCTTAAGGCAATCTCTTCTGAGATATAAAAGAGAGAAGCAAGCAGAGACACACGGGAACCTCATACCACCAAGAAAGCAGTGCCAGGAGCAGAGCATGTCCTTTGGACCTGGGGTTCCTGCACAGAGAAGCTCCCAGACCAAGAGAAGATTAATGACACGGACCTTCCTCTAGAGCCGACAGAGAAAGCGTTCACCTGGAGCTGATGCCCTGAATTTGGACTTGTAGCTTACTAGACTATGAGAGAATAAATTTCTCTTTGTTAAAGCCATCCACTTGTGGTATTTCTGTTAGAGCAGCACTAGATGACTGAGACAGTATGTTTTTCATTTTAAGCATAAATAAGAAAAGTAAGAAATGTCCAAATAAAAGCAGTGGCCACATTTGTTCCATTTAAGCACTCTTGAACTCTGTCTTCAAAATTTCTTTTGGAGTCACATAACAATGTGTATATAAATTTTTGTATGAGAAACTAACTTGAGCTGTATGTAACCTTTCATTTAAAGCACAATAAAAAAAATTCTTTTGGAGAACTGAATGACACATTTGTTTTCAGAAGGAGGTACAAGATTTGTGACTATGGCATGTAAATTTACAAATGAAGCCAAAAGATTATGACTGATAGGAAAAGTACAAAAATAAAATTAATACTAAGTGATCCAGTCTAGTTGCACTATTTGTTTAGATGTAAAGTATGAGAAGTAGTAATAGCTTGATTTTCATCCATTCTTTAAAATGAATAAGGAATAAGGACTTGTTTATAACTACAGTTTATAACTGTAAGTACATGCAAGGAGATCATGTGATGCAGCAAAAAGAGCTGTAGTGGATATTAGGAGGCCTAAGTTCAAACAAGCTTAGCTATTATTTGCCCATGTTATCTTGGGAAAGCCATTTAACCTCTCTCAGGTTCAATTCCTTCATTTGTGAAATGAGACGATTATTGTAGATAACAGCTAAGTTCACATGCAGTCCAATCCTTTGATCCTATAGCTGCATATCTGGGGGACATTCACATATGACAAAATCTAGTTTAGAATCAATGAAGTTGCTTCCTATACTCATAATGCAGATGTGGTTTGTTGGAATTATGTTTCTCCTTCCATAACTCTAACTTTTAAACCCCTCATCTCAAAAGCCACATATACACAGCTTCCTCATATTAAATATGCAAAAGTCAGTTCAATCATTTTGTGGTGTAGGCTCTTAATATAGTGAATTTCATATGTTTCTATTTTTGAACATGCCCTTAAGGAGTCATGCATAAGAAGTGTTTTTAGCAGAAAGCTAATCAATCTAAGGTTTTGGTTTGCACATGACTGAGTCAAGTTGATTCCATTCTTTTCTTTGACCATAATGCGAACCACTCTGCGATACTATAAATGTGAGTCCTGTTTAGAAAGGAAACAAAGCAAAACAATGGAGTTCACAGCAAATAACTTTGTCCCCATTACTGGAAGAGTAACTCATACATCCTGTCTGGGAAATTTTACATTTAGAAGAATGTATTTGAGACTAAAGCATTATTCAGCTTCTGTGGAGGGACACTTGATCCCACCATCATTATGACATCATATTTCTATAAAGATAATTTTACCACTTGCAATGTTATATCAGTTGCTAAAACTATGATAAAAACCAAGTACAAGATCATCTTTGGCTCTAAGGCAAATTAAGGGGTCGAGAAATAGAGAGTTGGAGTAGTGGGAAGGCAGATATAAACATGTGAAAAGAAGATTAAATTTGGACAAAGCAATGTAATAGCAGTAATAGAGTTACGTACTACCAGGCTATGTCTATTTGGCATTAGAATATCCTAGGTTTAGTTACATGATCCATTAATTTTGATTTTAAAAGGAAGCCAAGCTGATTTTTTAGCTCTATTTAATATTTCAGTTAAAATGGCAGAAATAGGTAAACCATGTAGCTGTGAACATTGAGAGTCAAGTCAGATCCAGTCATAATTTACCTGTACATAGAAATTGAGTGCATAGAGAGTTCTGAGTTTATTTTGAGTTCCCCAGTAGAAGTCTAAGACTCATTGGTTTGCCCATTTGAACTCTCTGTGGAAATAAAATCCTATTTTAGCTCTCAGAGTGAACATATTATTCTAGACATTTCTACTTGAACATTTGACAATGTGTTCATTACGTAGGAAAACGTCATTCCTTGCAGTTACAAAGAGTTTCATGTACCTTATCTCATTTAACCCTAACATTATGACTATATGTTATCATCTGTTTTACAAGTAAGGAAACTGAGACTAGAAACCTTAAGTGACACAATCAGAGTCACACAGCTTGGTAAGTGTCAGTCAAGATCTGAATCAGGTCTTCTGAACTGCAACCCCCACCCATTTTTTCCCCTCTTCTAAAATATACGTGTTGAACTTAACAAATTCATATTGTAAAACTATTTTGGGCAACACAAATATAAAATACTTCAGTTTTTCCATGCTGCTGCCCCCTCCCCCTTTAATCATTCTCAGGGATGTTAACTTCGAAATCTTCCTTTTATAAACCAAGAGATTTGTGAGCCCAGTTCAGTGTACCACTTAAAATCACACCTGTAGTTTCAAATATAAAATTATGAAGCATTATATTCCTCACTGCCTTTAAACATCAGCAGTTGTACTAAAATCAACCCAAAGTGATTTTAATGAATTAGCTCTTAAAGCAGAACCAATGCTAATATTTGATCGAGTAGAAATGAATCTCAAAACCAAACAGGAAAAAGTTAAACTGATGATAAATCTTTCTGATTTTGAAGAGATACACACGTTGAGTGTTGTAGTCATGCTCTTTATTCACCAAGCACAAGCACTATGTGAGGGAATGTTCTAACCATTTCTCTGCACTAATGGGTAAACCCACAAATAGCAGCAGATGCTGCAAATACACTTTAATATAAAGAGTGCATGCTTTATTGACTGTAGGGATGTATGGAGTGTAATCACTTTAAAAAAAAAGAATAATATAAAGGCATTTCCAGGTATAAAATTCTTCATATATGTTAAAGAACAGTATCATGAATTTTGTATTTTTTTTTGACAGTTTCCTAAGATTATTCTTCCAAAACATCTATTGAGCATCAAGTAGACATTGTAATTTTTCTATGTGGTACAAGGACATACTGACCAAAATCCTCTTTATTGCTGACGCCAGCTTAAGAAAAGGTTTATAGGTGGGTTTTCTTTTATTGCTTCCATAATGCTCTTTCCTCCCTGCCTTTATCCATGCTGCAGACCAAAAAAAAAAATGCTATTATGACAGGGATGCTTTTAAAACAATACCTTGTCAGAACTCTGATCTACAAAATTGTCAGTAATTTCTGACTGGGAATTTGGTCTACATAATCATATTAATAAGATTTGTAAGAATATGTGGGGTCATGGTTGGTGAATAGAAGTGTTTTCATGGCTTCATTTTTTTAATTTTTAATTTTTTTAAATTCAAACTGAGCAGTGAGATAGGTTTTATGGGGGGGTTCATCTACCTGTATATATGTCTACCATCATCATTCAACACAGGATTTGAACCTTAAAATGTGTTGACGGATTTCAACATTTTTCCCACCCTCTTCTTTTTTTTAAGACTTCTGTATGAATCACCTTGCATTGATTGTTGGGTCCTTTCTAGGCAAAGAGTCCAGGTAAACTGCACCATCTGATCTTACAAATATGTGGGTCTATTTCTAACTGAGGGTGAGGGAAAGGCATCCAACTTCCTTTCCTTCACTTTTGCTAATGGATGGTTCTCCTGATGCCGTCCTAGCCTGCCCTTTTTGACTTTTTCTTTAATAAGACCCAAAAAGGAACTGATAAGAAATTGGTAAGTCTGAGGCCATTCTTTAAGGAAATATGCTTTCCTACATTGGTGGTTCTCAAACTTTAGTGAGCACCAGGGTCACCTGGAAGTTGTGTTAAAACACAGATCTCTGGGCCCCACCTCCATAGTTTGTGATTCAGTAGTTCTAGGGTAGGGCCTGAGATTCTGCATTTCTCACAAGTTCCCAAGTGATGCTGATGCTGCTGATCTAGGGACCATACTTTGAGAACTATTGTCATACATTAAGCTCTTTCCAGAGACAACCAGGTGTAAGAGATTTAAAAAAATCAATTCTGTAAGACACCTTGAGGAGTTCAGGATCTGATCGGATAAAATAAGTAGAACACCATGCAGAAAGTTCTGTAGTAAAGGGATGTTACCATACTATGGTAACAAGGACACCCAAGCACTTAATTTTTATGCAAAACAGAAAGAGGAAGATGACGAGAAGCTTTCAGTAGACTTCCAGAAATATGATTTGCTGCTGTATGGATTGATATTGACTATATTTTAAACCACATAGTCTGGAACTGTGCTGTCCATTACGGTAGCCACATATGGCTACGGAGTCCTTGAATGTGGTCAGTCCAAACTGAAATGTGCTATAAGTACAAAATACATAACATACTTCACACTTAGTATGAAAAAAAGATTGTAAAATATTTCATTAATATTTTTAGTATTGATTAAATGTTGACAAAATATTATTATGTATTTGGTTAAATAAAATATATCATTATAATTAATTTTACCCATTTTTTATGGTTGTTCACACTTGGGAATTTGGCAGACATTTTCTTGAACATGAGCAGGCTTGTCACTTCAAGTAGAACCACTGACAATATTTGTTTCTTTTTACTTTTTTATATGTGTCTACTAGAACATTTGAAATTACGTGTATAGCTCTCATCGTGTTTCTATTGGACAGCACTGGTCTCGAATGCAGTTGTCAAAATTTGACCTGGACTAGAATCACCTGCAGAGCTTCTAAAACACCCCCAGAGCTTCAGGAGGTATTGGGCCAGGCCTGTGAGTCTATATTTCTCTCAGACTCCCAGGGAATGCTGTTGATCTGTGACCACACAAAAAAACATTATTTTCCAAAGCATAGATCATAGAGTTTTTAAAGAGGGGTCTATGACTATATTTTGCAGCAAGCATTGTCTGCAGCCTGAATACATTATTGTCTTGTCCATGTACCACTATTTTTCATAAGAATCGAAATGCAGCTGTGTTAATAAACGCATATAGATTTTTATCAGCTAATTTCTTTTTTTCAATCAACAGGTACTAAGTAGTACTTCTATCATATGGGGATTCACCAATATTTGGAATGTTAATAAAGAAACCACATATTGAAAAGATTGGAAGCCACTATCCAAAAATATTACAGCAACATGTAGGAAAAAGTACCTCTAACTCATTCTAAATTAGAGGTTGCTCCTATAAAAAGATTTAAACTATAACAGCTAGTATGATGTGTTCACTGGCTAGAGTTTTAAAAAAAGCTGAAGGTAAAGGAAATGAAAAGAACAAAGAGGAAAGAAGAATGTATTTGTTTTTGGAAAGGTTAGGTCACAGAAGGATTTGTTGATATTAGCAAGAGAATGACCCATGAAAAAAGGACAATGAAGTTCTAGGGAAACATCTTTTCAGTAAGGAAAGAACAATCATTTATACTTAACTTCATCTCCGTAAAAAAGAAGGACATGAGCAAGGCCCTTTAAAGCTTTGAAGAAGGAGGATGTAAATCTGAATGCCCAGGATAGTTACATGCTGAGGTAAAAGTGCACTATGGAGCTTAAGGACATTTTCCTCAATCAGTGTAGTTTCCAATGTTTTTTACAGCTAATTGTGCTTTATTCAAGAGGAATGATAAAGAAATTGCCTATGTGACCTTGAAAGCAACATGACCCAGATGTTCCAGAGTACATTCTACTCACCCCAAAAGAAGAATGGTCCAATTTTCAAGGCCATTCTCTATTTTATAAAAATGGTATCAAGATGTATGAGGGTTACAGAGAGAAAAAGGAATGATGTAGGGACTGTAGCCATCATGCTTGGTAAAGTAATCAGTACTCAGCACAATACTTGAGGGAGAACCTCCATAGATCTCCAGGATTCTCCCTGTGTGAAGCTCTCTTCTCTCTGGTCTTCTGTCCTATGAATTTTAGCTGCCTCAGTCTCCCTAGACTCTTAGTTCCTCTCCTCAACTCAGGGAGTCTGCCAGGATTATCCTGGGTTCTTCTTCTTTGTTCTGTGGCCTGGAAATTCTCTCAAGGGAGTTAGCTAGGACAATCCTAGGGCTCACCCCATATGTTTTCTGACTCTCAGGGATCACTGTCCTTCCTTACCTGATGCTCATTGCCTTATAATCTATGTTTACATATATTTTGTCCATGTTTCAGTTATTTAAGGCTAGAGGGTAAATTTGGTCTTTGTTACTCCATCTTGGTCAGTAGCAGAGGTCCTAAAATAGCTTTTGAAGCACTGTTTGTTGTTGTCACTGTTGTTTTCCCCTTAATGTGGACATCATACGCAAAGAATATCAAACGAACATAGGTAATTAGCTGATAATGTGCAATACTCCAGACACTGTGACCAAAAAAGAATAATATGAGATATAAAATGGGAATGAAGCCTTTAGAAATCAAAGAAATATTTATGAGTTGAAAAGAATGAAAGACATGTTAATTTTTTGCAGGTATTTTGTAGAGTGAATGAAAATCATTATGAAGTATTCGTTAGGCTACTTGACTGCTTGATCTTTATGCACTACCTAATTTCTAATTTGTTTATTTTTGTCAGAAACTAGTTTTGCTAGTTCTGAAACTAGCTATGGTCATCCATATAAGCATGTTATTATTCTCTTTAAAAATGTAATATGTTCCTATTAAATGTGCTTAAACGGCCTATTTATTTATTTATTTATGGATTTATTTTCATGTCCTGATATCCTGATATTGCTTTTCAGAAATGTGCATATTGTTATGGGTGTTTAACATTGCCATGACACTCATGTTTTCCTCGCCTTCTCCCTTCTTCTGCAAGTGAGATTTGCCCATCCCTCAAATTCCTCTCTGCTTTATTATTCTAAGTGTCCAGTCTGAACTCTCCCCTTGGCTGCAGTTTGACCCTGCCCCACCCTTCCTTCTGCATTTGTTTGCCCGGGTTGTTTTCTTCATTGCTTTTCCCACTGTCCTGCTGCGTGTGAAACGCTATTTCAACAGCTGCTCCCAGTTCCCAGGCTACGTCATGCACAGCAGTCAAAGAGCTGCTGTTCTCACATTTTCACCCAAGGCCTCCCCCTTGCCTCCTTCACTGCACATTCCTCTAGAAATAACCCCCATTCAGACCATATGAAAAGCTGAATGTTAAAGCCAACTCGGTAGGGAGGACGGATAACTAGCTTATGAAATTCAGAAATGCTATTTTTTAAGGGTAAATACCACAGGGTGAATTATAAATTACTGGAGTTTTGTACATCTTAATATTTCTTTATTTTTGTAAATTCCATAATGGCCTTAAAATAATTATCTTTATGATACAAGTTCTTCATTTAATGCATTCATTTATTTACAAAGGTAAATATATGGGTGGAAAATATAATAAAATAGAAAATTATTGTTAGAAATGCAGTTTTTTACATGGCCATACTTTATTTGGCCAATGCAGTTGCGCAATATCTAGTTGAAAAGAATTGATTATAATGAGCATTGTGCATTACTGAAATTAATAGCAAACACTTATCTAGCACTTACTGCATACCATTCACTATTCTATGCACCTGTACATGTACTAACACTTTTAAGTCTCGCTAATAACCTGTGAAGTAGATACTGTTTTTATCTTCATTTTACAGATGAGAGAAATGAGGAACTTAGAGGTTAGAGAACTTGCCTGAGGTGACATAGCTGGTAAGTGAGAGAGGCAGGATTTGAACTCAGAGAGGCTGTCTAAATGATCACCTCTCTGATGGAAAGTTGGATTAGCATGACATTTCCTCTTTATATACAGTTCAGCCTTTAAACAAAAGGACTAACTCCCCCCTAACATTTATTAATTTGTCAGGAACAACCTGGATCAAGAGTTTGGGATATGTAAATTTAAAGTATGAGGATTATATGAATCTCAGGCCGCAATCTCAGGGATAGCCTGTTTAACCCAGAGCTTGAATTAAAAACTAGAACCTCTCTTCTGTAGGATCGGGAGGGCTTAATCAACAAACTCTTCCTGAAGTGAGTTAAAATACTCTTTCCATTCAGTCATCCATTCAATACACATTTTTTGTGGTACTTACTCTCTGCCCCCCATGGGGCAGTTCTACTCTGTCCTGTAGGGTCACTATGAATCAGAATCGACTCAGCAGCAATGGGTTTACCCACCACTCTGTAGGAGCTCTGGTGGAGCAGTGGTTAAGAGCTATGGCTGCTAACCAAAAGGTCAGCAGTTCAAGTCCACCAGCTGCTCCTTAGAAACCGTATGGGGCAGTTCTACTCTGTCCTATAGAGTCACTATGAGTTGGAATCCACTCAATGGCATTTTTTTTCTCTCTCCGCCAGAAACTTTGTTAGGTACTAGAGATATAGGCGTGGAAAAAAACAGACACAGTCTCTGCCTTCATGGATGTTATAGTTTCTTGGGAAGACAGACATTAATTTAAAAAATCCCTCATACAATAATTACAAATTGTGGCTAGTATTATGAAAAATACTAATAATGCAAGGAAGTACCAGAGCATATAGTGAGGACCTAAGTGAATGTGGGGGGGGTGGTCGGGGGGTGAGGGTGGGAGGTAGGGGAAGCTGACTAGCATGAGGACAAGTTAAGTAGGTGACTTTTCTATTTATCTGTAAGTTTTATTTCAAATGGCCTGAAGCTTGGGACTAACAAACTACACAGAGTAGTAAAACTCCAGTATGTAAATTTTATAACTAGAGATCATTTGAAGTAATGGGCTGCAAGTTACTGTATAATTAGGCAACATGTAAAGATTTTCCATCATTCTCTATCATAGTCAGCATCTTGTTTGCTTTCTTCACACCACTTATGAAAATCCATAAATAGGTGTTTGTTTACTTGTTTATTAAAAGTCTATCTCCCCCACTCAAGCCTAGTCACATGTCAGCCAAAGATGGCTATGCCCGGGCAAGTTAAGCAGAGGTTGCCCAGTGTGGCTGAGGGAGATTGGGGAAGGCATAAGCAGCTGAGAGACGGAGAGCATAAGGCTCAAAATGGAAAATCATGAACTAGAAGATACTATCAAGGAAAATGTAACAATTTTTTATATCATAACCAGAAAAATTAACCAAGTTCTTAAAGTAGGAAGTGTTGACTGGGGTTCATCTTTTTTTAATTGTTTACAACTTATACATCTTTTATAAAATTATTTTGCATCTACTCAATATTTAAAAATCTCTGGTTGCACAGTGGTTAAGCACTCCGCAGGGAAGAGGTATGGCACAAACCCAGCCGCTCCTCGGGAGAAAGATGTGTCAGTCTGCTTCCGCAAAGATTTACATCCTTGGAAACCCTATGGGGCAGTTCTCCTCTGTCCTAAGGGTTGCTATGAGTCCGAAGCAACTCAGGTTTTTAAGAGCTTTTTTGAGGTATAATTGACACACATTTATCCATTCAAACAAGTATGTAGCAGTATCTCATTGTGATTTAATTTCCATTTCCCTAAGGACTAATAATGTAGCCACTCTAGATTTCTATCCTTTTAGTTTTAACATTTTCCATTCTTTTACTTTTAACCTACTTATGTCTTTATGTTTAATGTGATTTTCTTGTAGGCAGCTTCTAGCTTTTTTATTTTTTCGTCCAATTTGACAATCTCTTCCTTTTAATTGGGGGCACTTAGACCGTTTACATTTAATGCTATTATTGATGTGGTTAGGTTTGAATCTATCATCATGCTATTTGTTTTCTCTTCACCCCATCTGTTCATTGTTTGTTTGTGCCTCCCTTTGTGTCTTCTTTTAGACTGAATATTTTTTATGATTCCATTTTGCCTCCTATGTTGGCTTATTGGCTATAATTATTATTTTAGTGATAAGGTTTATGGTATACATCTTTAACTTATCAAGCGTAACTTCAAGTGGTATTAGACCACTTCACCTATGGTATAAGAACTTTAAAATAATATACTTCTATTTCTCGCCTTCTAAACTGTGTGCTATTGTTTGATCCTATGTAGTCTTGCTCTTAAGATTTGTTAGGTAGAATTTCAGCAGTGCTCAGTCTAGGGCTAATTATTCCCCACTACTGAGGCAAGGGAAAGCCTGGTGGCATAGTAGTTAGGAGCTGTGGCTGCTAACCAAAATGTTGGCAGTTCAAATCCACCAGGTGCTCCTTGGAAACCGTATGGGGCAGTTCTACTCTGTCCTATAGGGTTGCTATGAGTCGGAATCGACTCGACAGCAATCAGTTTTTTTGGTTACTGAGGCAAGATCTTTCTGTATACTTTACCCAATGCCTTGTAAATCATGATGTTTCGGTCTGACTGGTGCGAACAGGTGGTACTCCTGGCCCTATATGGGTGCTAGACACTGTTACATCTAATCCTCTTAGATGAGTCTCTTCCAGACTCCAGTAATTTCCTCATACAGAGTACTTAGCAGAATACTTGAGGAAGAACCTCTATAGATCTCCAGGATTCTCTCTGTGTGAAGCTCTCTTCTCTCTGGCGTTCTGTCATATGAACTTTAACTGCTACAGTCTTCCCAGGCTCTCAGTTCCATCTCCTCAACTCAGGGAGTCTGCCAGGATCCTCCTGGGTTCTTCTTCCTTATTCTGTGACCTGGAAATTCTCTCAAGGAAGTTAGCTAGGACAATCCTAGGACTCACCCCATGTGTTTTCTGACTCTCAGAGATCACTGTCCTTCTTCGCCTGATGTCCATTGTCTTATAAACATTATTGCATATATTTTGTCCATTTTTTGGTTATTTCAGGCCAGAGGGTAAATTTGGTCCTTGTTACTCTATCTTGGTCAGTAAGCTAGGTCCCAAAACGGCTTTTGCAGCATTATTTGTTTGCTTTTCCCTTGATTTGGAGATCATATACAAAGAATATCAGAGGAAAATAGGTAATTAGATAAGGTACAATCCCCCAGACATAGAAACGCTGTTAGTCACCTACCAGCATTGCATATACTTTGTTTTCCTTTCACAATGGCAGTAATTGGCTTGCACTGATTCCAAGGTACCATTTACCTAGTTATATTTGGGACCTTACCTTTGTGATCAAGTTGATAAACCTCCTGGCTTAGTCTATAGCTGGAGAATCTTCTTAGGGCCCAAAGCCAAGCCTATGTAGCAAGGTATCCCCATCATAAATTAGCCAATTGTGTAGCTGCTAAATCTACTTTAAAACAGCTGAATATTTCAAGAATGCATTTCATTGCCTTGAAACTATCCACTTTGAATTACTGAATTTTTGTAATATTCTTAGCTTTTACACTTCAGCAATCATTCTTTAAAAGGTTCTAATTAACTATTTTTAATACTGCTATCATTTAACGACCAATGCACTGCCATGCATAAGTTTCATTTTAGGAAAGGTAGCATGAAAACAGCCTGTTTAAGTAGTTACTACTCATCGATTCACAGGATTTTAGTTCCAAAAGTCCAGAAGTTCAACCCCTTGGTTTTATAGAGACATCCCATGGTATGTCAGAGTTTGCACAGCTAGTTAAAAGTAGAACCAGGACCAAAACCTTGCTCTATATTCTTCTCAGAGTTTCTGACTTTTATGCTAAAAAGGGCATTCTTCAGTCTAAATAATTATATTCTAAAACATTTTAAAAAGGGAATTACTTATCCAAATCCCACCTGTCTTACAAGGCCCATGTAAAACAATGAGATAAGGTCTGTGAAAGTGCTTCGGAAACTATTAAATGCTATAAAAATGTTAAGTTTTATTATTAGAACTGCAGTTCATCTCAATGAAACCTTACTAAACCTTTTTCACTTCTCCAAATCTGATTATGCAGTATCTTTTATATTACATCTGTTCTTCCTTTCTAAGAAGAATTTAATCCTTTCTGCCCTGCTGGGTTGTAAGAAGAGAGGCACTCTTCTTGTTTTCTATAACTTATTGATATTTTACAGAGTTGTATATCTAGTGAGTTCCCACAAAAAAATATATGTTGAATAAAATTGAACTAAATTTCTTCCTAGACATGTGAAAAAAACCCATTCTCTCTTTAAAAAAAAAAAAAAACCAGTATTTTCAAAGATTATATATGGTACCTCCTGACATTCTATATTTGCAATGAAAAATATTTTATTTTGTTTTATTTTCAACTAATACAGCACATGCATTCCTTTGTTAAAATTGAACAGGCTTCCAGGTTAATGGAACAATTTCTACCAACAGCTGCCTATACTGGCAGGAAAAAAGATATGAGAGCATAGTCATAAGCTTCATTTTCCCCCCTTACTTCTGGCATTCCTTTCCTCTGAATTACAGCTTACATTTCTTTATTATCTCTGTTTGATTTACTCTTTCTAAATATTCGCCTCCATTTCCATCAATAAATATTTACTGAACTACCTCTTAATGTATTTTCTTTTTGTAACACAGAAAACTCAAGTGTGGGTGGATTACTATATGTGGCACTTAGCAAACATAAAAAGATTTTGAATTGCTACAAACAAGTTAGAACCCCCAAATCTCAAGCATAGCTTTCCCATTAAACACTTAAACTTCAGGAGCAATAAAGTTCTTGATGGGGCTAAGGCTGTTGCGGCTGAGCTATACTTGGGAATTCTAACAGCTTCTTTGAACTAAGCCTTTCATTCATCACGTATCTCAGTGTATTTGTGTGCCGTGCATAAAATTTTCCTTTCAGAGTTACCTTTTCCCTTACTGTCTGCTTCCTGCTGCCAGTCTGCTGAATGTGCTTGGTTAAACCCTCCTCTTCTCTGTGAGTAGTGGCCCTTTTGCTGCTAGGTGAATTAGATGCTGATTCTGGTCACTGTGGTATCTTTTCCAGCCTCTTCTCCTCCACACTGGCATGATATAATAGTTCTTTGCTGGTAGCCAGAATCTGTCTCTGGGAGCGTGGGATGAGTTGTCTTCTGTTAGGTCCCAAAGGAGTATTTTTTAATCCTCAAGGTGTGGTGGAAACACTTCTATTTCTTTTTCCCAAAACCTACTCCCTCTATTCTGCCCACATACATCTTTTTCTCCTGCTGGCAGAGACCTGGCTTGGTCAGGATCTACCATCCTCCAAGTGACCATGTGTGTCAAAAGAGGTCCCAGCCCTAGGGAGTGAATCATGATAGCCCTGAGCTATTTCATGGTGGTCTGGTGGTCCCAATTCCCTTGCCAAAGATTGAACATGGGCATGTGATGCCATCTCAGACAATAGATGCAAGGCGAAGTCTGCTAGGGGAGTGTCTTAGTTTCCTGGGGCTGCCATAACAAAATACTACCAAGTCGGTGGCTTTAAAAAACAGAAATTTATTGTCTGACGGTTCTGGAGGCCAGAAGTCCAAATTCAGGGCATCAGCAGGTTATGCTCTCTCTCTCTCTATCAGCTCTAGGGGAAGATCCTTCCTTGTCTCTTTCCGCTTCATGGTAGCCCTGGGCATTTTACAGCATTTATTGGCTTGTAACAGATCCTCACATGGTATCTTCTCTCTGTGTGGCTGTCCTTTGTCTTCCTGTCTGTTTTCCCCTTTTATAAGACACCATTTGGAAGAGACTAGGACTAGGACTCTCCCTACTCCAGTATGCCTTAACTGATAATATCTTCAAAGACAGACCCTATTTCTCCAAACAAGGTCACATTCACAGGTACAAGGGTTTGGACTTCAGCATATCATTTTGGGGACAAAGTTCGATTTATAACAGGGAGCTTCTGAAAAAGGTTTCCTCACCCAGGAGACTTAACAGAATTTCTTCTTCTGGACACTGTGCCTAGTTCTTCCTTCTACCTGGAATGTTCTCCCCCAGATATCTGTGTGACTAACTCTCTTACTTCCTTCAACTCTTGGCTCACATCTCAACTTCATAAAGAAACCTCCTTGAACATTGACCACCCTATTTAAACAGCAACCTGCCCCACTTGCCACTTCCCAGCCTTTTCAATCTAACCCCCTTTACCCCATTATGTTAGTTCTCCAAGATGTCTCCTGATGAACCATGCATCCAGATAACCATGCCTGTGTGGTCCCCCACAATTAATCTGAGCAGATACTGTGTAACAAACAGAATGGGGTGGAAGTGACACTGCAAGATGTCCGAGGCTAGATCAGAAGTCTTGCAGCTTCTGTCTTGGTCTTTTGGAACACTCACTCTGGGGGAAGTGGGCTGCCGTGTAGGAAATCTGATTACCCTAACACCACCATGCTATAAGAAAATGTGAGCTAGTCACATGGAGAGAGTACATGGAAAGACAAAAATTCCTGTCCAGCCCCTAGCTGTTCCAGCCATCCCAGCTGAGGTGCCAGACATGTGAGTGAATAAATTATCTTGGACATCCAGCCCAGTCGAGACTTCAGATCACTCCAGCCCCAGCTGCCGTCTAACTGAAAACACATGAAAGACCCCAAGCAAAAAATGTCCTACTGAGCACAATTAACCCACAGAACCATGAGTGATAGTGATAAACTTTTGTTACAAGTCACTAAGTTTTAAGGCGGTTTGTTATGCAGCAATAGGAATGCCTGTTCTGTTTTTCTACTTTTTCTTCTTTCCATTACAATCATAACATACTGCAGAATTAACATATTTAATATGCTTTTCTTTTTAATTGTCTGTCTCCCACAATGAGAAAGTGATCTCCATAAGGTCAGGGATCTTCGCTTTGTTTGCTAATATATCCCAAGCACCTAAGAATAGTGCTGTCTTCGTTATCTAGTGCAGCTATAACAGAAATACCACAAGTGGATGGCTTTAACAAAGAGAAATTTATTCTCTCACAGTCTAAGAGGCTAGAGGTCCAAATTCCAAGTGCCAGCTCCAGGGGAAGACTTTTTCTCTCTGTCAGCTCTTGGGGAAGCTCCTTGTCATCAATCTTCCTCTGGTCTAGGAGCTTCTCAGTGCAAGGACCCCAGGTCCAAAGGACATGCTATTCTCCTTTGTTTCTTGGTGGTATGAGGTCCCCCATGTCTCTCTGCTCGCTTCTCTCTTTCATATCTCAAAAGAGATTGGCTTAAGACACAACCTAATCTTGTAGATTGAGTCCTGCCTCGTTAACATAACTGCCACTAATCCCACCTCATTAACATCATAGAGATAGGATTTACAACACAAAGGAAAATCACATCAGATGACAAAATGGTGGACAATCACACAGTACTGGGAATCATGGACTAGCCAAGTTGACAGATATTTTGGGGGGACACTACTCAATCCATACGTGCCTAGCCTGGTAAATATTTGTTGAATGAATGATACCAGAACTTTCAGTAGCCACTTCGTGATTGTGCGATGACTTAACCTAAGGAGGCCAGAATGGAAAGACGGGAAGAACTTGGGTCCTAATGATGCCATTGTACTTCTGAATTACCCAGGCCTGGAGCAGCCCCTGTACTCCTTGAGATATGAGAAAAAGACAGCTCATGCTATTTTGTGTTGGGTTTTCTATTACCAGAAGCAGAAAACATCCCATCTAGCACATGGTCCTTCAGATCATTCTTATTTACAGCCATAGAACTCAGACATGACAGGACCAGAGGATAAACCCAAGTGGCAGACACCATGATGTCCTCAAAACCCACTTTTCTCCTTGCTGACTGAGGCTTTGCCACTAAGGGAAGCATGTGGTGTATTCTTTCCTTAGGCCTTCTCACAGGCCATCTTCTCGGTCTCCAATAGATGTCTACAGAGCCACCTCACCAAACTCTTCAAGATGACTGGATAAGTAACCCTAGAAGCGTTTACAGTGTGAGTTTTTCTTTCAGTCCCCATAAGATACGCTATACATCCCACTACCTTGCCACCTTTATCTGAATTTCTTAGGCTTAAGCTGGGAACCCCACCACACAGCCAAAACCAAATATTATTCATTAGCGTCCTACTTGCTATTAATTATATTAAACCTGTAAAAGGAGCAAGTAAATTAAGAGCACTATTTGGCTAATGATTTTGTCAGGAAATCACTTTTGCCTGAAATACAGTTTAGCGTTTATTTAAGCAACTACATTATGCTAGAGATATTCTGCTTGGCAATAGGAACAAAGATGTACGTAACCCAGACTGCCCCCCTCAAGGGTGACACATGAATGACAAACAATAATAGAGATTTGAGCTTTAAAAAAATGTGATATTAGCATGCAGGAGAGTTAGCAATTAATTTTGCTCTGGAGGTGACATTTGAGCTTGGAATTGAGCATAAGGTAGAGGCAAGATAGAGAACCAAAGTGGAAGGGCTTTCTAGGAAGAAGGGACAGCATTAAACAGAGGCCTAGAGGTCTAGGGGAGTCCCTGGGTGACACAAACTGCTAAGTGCTTAACTACTAGCTGAAAAGTTGGTGGTTCGAACCCACCCAGAGGTGCCTCGAATACAGGCCCAGCATTCTGCTTCCAAAAGGTCACACACAGCCTTGAAAAACCTTATGGTGCATTTCTATTCTGCACACACGGGGTCACCACAAGTCAAAATCGACTCAACAACTACAGCAACAACAGAGGTCTGGGGAAATCTGACATATTTGGAGGTAGAAGTCTGAAATGACTGAGATATGGGGGATAGGGTAGGGAGGGTAGTAGCAGTGAAATAAGTAGTATCTAAGCAAATGAGATGGGGGACAGTGGTGATTCAGTGGTAGAATTCTCTCCTTCCATGCGGGAGACCCTGATTTCATTGCCAGCCAATGCACCTCATGTGTAACCACCACCCATCTGTCATTGGAGGCTTGTGTGTTGCTATGATGCTGAACAAGTTTCAGCAGAGCTTTCAGACTAAGATGGACTAGGAAGAAAGGTCTGGCAATTTACTTCTGAAAATCAGCCAATGAAAACCGTATGGATCACAATGGTCCAATCCACAACTGATTTTGGAAACGGCACAGGATCAGGCAGCATTTTGTTCTGTTGTGCATGGGGTCACCATGAGTCTGGGGCTGACTCAATGGCAGCTAACGAGAGCAACGACAAAACAAATGAAATACATATAATTAGGGGAGAGGAGACATAATTAGATATTTGCCTCAATCCTCCTTTTGACTTTTAACATATGTCACTCATAAGGAAACTATTTCACTAAGATGATTTTTACCTTATCTAGCCAAATAAACAAGGATTGGAAAGTTTTTAATGTAAAATATTCATTCAACCTGAAAGAACATTGATGATTTCAGACTGTTTAAAGTTAAATATTTTAGAGTCCTAAATTATCTCTGTTTGGATGAGCAGAAATATTTTTTCAGACTTCAAGAATATGTGTTTACTTTTTAACAGACTAATTGCTCTTGCTTTTATGCCAGTTTCTTGGGTATCAGTGAGCTCAAGTTTAGCAGGCAAGAGTCTGGCCGCTGAGCACATAGCCTGGGAGTAAGGAATGCATGATTACTTCTGTAATTACTAGAGAAACAACAACAACCCATTGCCATTGAGTCAATTCCAACTCATAGCAACCCTGTAGGACAGAGTAGAACTGCCCCATAGCGTTCCCGAGGCTGTAATCTTTATGGAAGCAGACTGCCACATCTTTCTCCTGTGGGGTGGCTGGTGGGTTCAAACCACTGACCTTTTGGTTAGTAGCTGAGTGCTTAACCACTGCACCACCAGGGCTCCTTAAATTACTAGAGGGGATTCTGAAATTCTGGCAGGGTTGATGGGGCTGCCAGATAGCAGGGATCCAGAATGTTCAAGAGGTTAGGAATTCAGATTGGAGCAGAGGTGGGGAGCTCGGGTAAACACATTCTGAATGTAAAAGACCAGGACTTTAAGTTGACAGTTAAGAAACCAGCATAATTTAGGAATGTAAACCTCACTTTAAGTCAAAGTCTCTCCAAACTAGGAGTTTATTATATACTCACCAAGGCAAGAACTAATATCTGTACCTGTGTGGTCCTGGGGCTGCAGCCAATTGAAACAGGGTTATGATTGTCCATGATGTGCTCGTTATAATGCTCTCAGCAGCAAATAACAGAATACCTGACTTAAAGGGCCTTACATTTGTCTTTCCCAAACTTTTCTGGTTAAAAGAATTATCAGGGCACTTGATTAAATTACTAAATCCCAGGCATCTCCCTTGGCAAGTCTTAGTAAGTTTGGGAATCTTTGTTTTTAACATGAACCCCGTGGAATCAGGCAAATTTCTAAAACACCACCTTAAATAATAGAGATGTTTGAAATCTAACACACTAGTTCCCAAACTTTAGCACACATCAAAATCATTAAACTATAGGCTACAGAACTCTACCCTCAGAGTTTCTGATTCAGTAGGTGTTGGGTGGGGTCTGAGATTCTACGTTTCTAATAAGTTCCCAGGTGATGCTGATGCTGCTCTAGTCAGGGACCACACTTTGAAAACCACTGGTCTAACATAAGAACAAATTCAGAGGCTACCAGCTTTCCAAACCCCAAATCCATTGCCCTTGAGTTGACTCCAACTCATAGCAACCGTATAGGTTAGAGTAGAACTGCCCCATAGGGTTTCAAAGGCATCAGACTTATGGAAGCAGACTGCCACATCTTTCTTCCATGGAGCAGGCTGGTGGATTTGTACCGCCGTCCTTTCAGTTAGCAGCTGAGTGCTTAACTAGTGTGCCACCAAGGCTCCTTCCACCAGCTCTAAACAAACAAACAAAAAAACCCATCACCATCGAGTCGATTGTGACTTATAGTGACCCTATAGGACAGAGTAGAACTGCCCCATAGGGTTCCAAGGAACAGCTGGTGGATTCAAATCAGCAGCCCAGCACTTAACCATTGCGTCGCCAGGGCTCCACCAGCTCTAAAACCCGAAACCAAACCCGCTGCCATCGAGTTGATTCCGACTCTCTAGGTCTGGTTAGTTCATTAGCTGAACTACGTCAATGCTCAAGGTCGGCTTCTCTGCGAGTTTTCTTGACTTTCTCCTCATGATCCCAAGATGGCTTCTCACTGCACCAAGCAATATATTCTCAGACAACAATATCTAAGGCAAGAAGGAAGGGCATAACGTGCAAGGATAACACCTCCTGCGTGTGCGTGTGCATGTGTGTGTGTTGGAAAAGAAAGAATTTCCCAGAAGATTCCCAGCACATAGCCCCTTATGTGTCAATATCCAGAATTAGGTCACGTTTTACCCCTTTAAATCAATCATTGCCTATAAGGAACAAGATTAGTGTGATTGGTTTACACTAAATTTTCATTCTTTCCCCAGAGCTGGGTTCATTGATGTCTAATATCTAAACATAATTGAGGTTCTTTACCAAGAAATAAGTAAATAGCTGTTGGGTAGGCAAATAGCTGGCTATGTGACAGATGGGTTCTGATACGAGTATGATTATAGGTAGGCTCAGAGTTGAAAATATTAGTACAAATACTAGTAAATAATGTATTATCTTTGTCACAACCATTTGCAACAGACTAACAGACTCTTGAAGAATTTGGCTCAGCATATTTGGGAAAAAGTACCCTTTCAAAGCTCACTGTGTACATGTAGTCATCTTGCTTTTATTATACCTGTGTATGGAATTGCAAGCTGTCCCTTCAGGTAATGAAATTTAGACAAGTTGGAACCTGTATAACAGCAAATCAATATTGAAGTTATAGGCAAAGCCTGTACTTGTAGAGACTAGTACATAGGGTAGAAGGACTTAGTGACCAAAATTTAACAAATTCCACACTTATAGGTGTCCAACATAGAGAGAAAACAATATGTAGTGGTGTGCCTTTTTATATGTTTGCATATTCCCCTCATTCATTCCTGAAAGTGTATTTTTTAACAAACACACATAACTCAGCTATGTTTCATGTGCCCATGGCTGATGAAAAGTGAAAAAGCGAGTTGCTTATTTGGGCCTCGAGTCATCTAAATCCTTCATTAAAGGGTGTAAAATGTTTCCCCTGAGTTTTAGGGAGCATTTCCTAATTTTTCTACGTATTTTCATAGTGGGGGGTGGTAACAAATGTAAGACTATCTCCTGTTTTATTTTTGTTTCCCTTCAAGAACTAGCTTTAGTTAAGGAAATCGACAACTTTCAAAGAGGAGCTAAGCTAAAGTGCCAAATGTATTTTCTGTTGGCCAATATCTAAAACTGTATTTATTACTTCTCTTTTTCTAGAACTTACAGTGGTAAATTTGTACTTTACATAGTGAAACTGTTGTCTACCACATTTGTAAGCTCCATCCATCCTGACAGAGCTTGTTTTAAATAACCCGCAAGTCTGTGTCCAAAGACTAGGAAGCTGAATTTCAAAGACTCTGGTCTATTTAGCTGAGCACCTCATTCCATAATCATTTAGCTATAGTTAAACCAGTGACCTTTGAGTAGACCCTGACTCATGGTGACCCATGTGTGTCAGAGTAGACTCCAAGCATGGAATCACTGGGTAGTGCAAACTGTTAATGCACTTGGCTGCTAACCAAAAAGTTGGAGATTCAAGGCCACTCAGAGGCATGCCAGAAGAAAGGCCTGGTGATCTACTCCCAAAAAAAGCAGCCATCAAAAACCTTATGAAGCACAGTTCTACTCTGACACACATGGGGTCGCCATGAGTTGGCATCAACTTTAGGGTAACTGGTGTTTGTATGTTTGTTTTAGGACACAGTATTCAGTCCCTCACCCAACTTTGTCCAAGAGAAGACTGTGCAAACACCATGCAACCCTATTAATATCCAGATCCATAGGGACATTTCCCTTTCCTGAGACAAATGGGAATTGCACATGGGGTAAAATTGTGTATGATGGATAAGCAAAAAAATGGAAGCTTCCAAAGCGCAGTAGAATCATTGATAATTTTAGTATATTTAGTTTAATGACAGCATTTTCCCACTGCTTCCTTTCATTGTGAAGATTTTGCTTTTTCTTCTGGGTTGATTACCCAGAAAATAGCAAAAGATGTTTTAGAGCCTCCGCCGGCAGAGGGTGCATTTACCATTTCTGCATAAGGTCTTCGGCACTGTGCCCTGGGGCTGCATCCTCTATATGTTTCTTACGGTCACGCTCAGCGCTGTAACTTGTTTACAGATAGTTGACCGTCTTCTCAGATTGCAGCAGGCATTAGTTTGCCAGCAACTTTTGGTTGTGGTTGTTTTTGAAGACCATGCAACTAACAGATGTTTGTTGTTGGCTCCATATCTACATTCTTTGAAAGCTGGAGAATCAAATTGCTGACATTCAGACAACACTAATTCCCATATCCAGGGAGCCTAATTTGCCATCCCTGAGATCCTGATTCCTGGTGTTCAGGAGTTTAAAAACCATTTCAGTGACACAATATAAAAATGGGCTTGGGAGATGCAGTGCTGTCTCCACTAAAGATAATCACATTTTATAAACATCTGCGTCATTACTGGTATGATTCATCTCTAAGCTGTATACAGCTGTGTTTCCAGTTTCAATTAACAATCCCTTAATTGCATATCCGTCTCATGTTACTAATTTAGTTAATTTATTCATAATTAAGAGTATTCTGTTTTCTACCAAGGTTTGTTGAGCTCAGAACATTATAAAGAGAAATATTTTAAGGCAGTATCTCCAAGGGATTTTGTTTCTTATAATCACATCACAGTAAAATGTCATTCATGCACCCAAAGGAAGATGAATTGCTAAGGGATTCTTTTCCCCCAGTAAAATAAGAAGCCATGGGAAGCTGCAATGCGCTGTGTTTTTAAGCTAAGTTAAATGCTATGCATTTTGTTCTTTTCTTTCTCCTTTCCTGACATCCTCTCCAAAAAAAAAAAAAGTCATTTGATTTGGATTATTATTTAAGTATCACAGCAAATCCAGTCACCAGTGCAGATAAAACTGTCATTGCCCTGTCAGGTAATGGTACCTCTTAAAATCTAAGCTATAAAATCTGTACATTTCAGGAATTTTTAAATTGCCAAAGTCTAAGCAAGTGGAATACACCCTTGTGGAAAATGGAAGACAGATGATAACATGATACCAGGCAGTTAATTCATTTTAGTTTGACCTTTTCTAGAAAAATACATCTACCCTTGCAGCAAGGGCCTTGCCTGAGTGTGTGTGTCTGTGTGTCATTAAAAGCAGCAATAACACAAAATAAAACAGTTTCTTACTTTGCTTAGTGTCCGAGAACTGCTTATAGCCTTGACCTATCTTTAAGCTTTTAAAAAAAGCTCCCATCTTTCCAGTCATTTGCAGATATTACACACTAAGAATAACAAGCCATCTTGTGCTTTGAATGAATTCAAAGAAAAAAAAACTCAGCACTCCTTCTTCCCACCCTGGGAATTTCCTTGACTCTCAAGAAATCATGCATATTCTTCACTTACTCACCCATGAATTTATTCATTTTGCATTTTATTGATCTTCTACTGCTTGTCTAGCATTTTACTAGGCACTGGGAGTTAAGTTTCATGATGATAAAAATCGGCTACAATTCCTTCCTTTATGGAGCTTTCAGTCCAAAGTTGGAATCAGACATAATTCAAATAATTATATGAGTAATTGTAAAACTCCATTGCTTAGTAAAACCAAGAAGTTATACATTATTAACAATGCTAAATACCTTTATAGCCACCTAACAGGACAGTAGAGATGATTCTCAATTAACGGCAATAATAACAAGTTAAGACTTGGAGCCATGTTTCTGTTTTCCCTTTACCAATGTCAATTTGTGACAAAGTTTAAATTGATTATTTCACCAAGAGGAGAAAATCTGAGTGTCAAAAACAGGTGGTATTGTTGACTTATAGCATAATTTTCACAGTAGCTGGTGAAAGGAAGATTGTGGCAGTTACTTCATGTATGTATCTTGTCCTATCCCTTTTCATTCCGAGCTCTTCTATTTTTCTTGAATTTTAACTTATATCTTAAAAAGGCAAGACACAGGTACAGGTAAAAGAGCTTTAAACCTACAGTGGCAATAAACTGTTTTATTTTATCATTGTAACCATTGGCTATCAATGTTTACTTAAAATTCAGGCATGGGGGAAAGGTAAGATTTTGAACATCTTTAAGAATCCCACCATATCCCCACTCCACAATGCCCCCCCGCATTGTTACAGGTTTATTTATTTATTTTGTCTAATTGTTTGTTGTAACATCTTAAATGAACTAAACATAGAGTAGTGTTGTTCTTAGGTGCCATCAAGTCCTCATAGTGACCTCTTGTGACAGAGTAGAACTGTCCCATAGGGTTTTCTTGGCTGTAATATTTGTGGAAGCAGATCACCAAATCTTCCTCCTGTGGAGCTGCTGAGTGGGTTTTAACCACCACTTTTTTGGTTAGCAACTGAGCACTTAACCATTGCATCACCAGGGCGCCTTGAACATAGAGTAGGAAGTTAAAACTATGAGCAGCTACCTTTCTCAGGGCATGTTCCCAAGTTTAGGGAACATTTCAACCTATTATAGATCTCTACAGTCTTTGAGATAAGTATTTTCTTAGCTCCTGTGTAGAGTAAAGGGTTTTTGAAACTAGAAAAAACTAGGGATTATCTAGGCTGAACCTCTTAGTTTATAAATTAGGAAATGGGTTCTGGGTGATTTAGCCAAGATGTTCTTGTTTGTTAATAGCAAGACCAGGACGCAGACCAAAATTCAATGCTCTTTTCACTATACCATGTTTCCAAATGTTTTCTCTTTATGGAAAACAAAAATGTATCATGTTCACAATTCCATGCTGTTTATCTGAAAGCCAAAAATGCCTATTTACATTAGAGTTTGCCATTTTTCAACAGTCACTCATTTTGGGGATCATTCTCTGATGAGATTTTTAGGTTTGGATGTACTTGAATCTCTTTATCTGGACACACTGAAATCTGCATATAATAATTGATGGAAATATAGATTTTAAAAGTATAGATGAGCATTTTCCTTGCTTTATGACCCTTTAAGTTAATAGAACTCATTCGGAAAAGATAACCAAGTTTAAATGAATTTATTTCATATTTCCAGATATCATGGAGGAGAAATGTGACATTTGGTCTTTATAACTCTTATCTGCTTACTTCATTCCAAAGCTTGTTTTACCATCTGTTATTGTGTAGTCCTATAAACCTTTTCATATATTCGCCCAAAAAACCTCTTCCAAAAAAAAAAAATACTACATCAGAAAAATAGCTGGGCATTTTTTTTTTCTATGATCTCCACAAGAAGGGAATAAAAAGCAACCCCAAATAGGTACGCAACTCTCTTTCTGGGCTCTTTACCATAAGTGACGTTTCTCAACCGCATAGTCAGAATAGTAATACTTGCCACCTACTTATCTATTTCACATTAACAGAGTTCCAGAATTCATGCTTTAATATTGCACGATGGTCTGTGTTTCAAACATTAGGAACAACAGAAGATAATGCACTTTGTTTGAATCTTTGGATTTCAGGTGGTACTGGATGGGAGCAGGGCACTGATTTCAAGTTGAGATAACAAAAAGAAGTCGGTTGATGCCTGCAGCCAGACTGGACTCTTGGTATAGCTAGGGAGCCTGCCTCGGCTGGATACGTATGTCTGCAGGGCAAGGCCACTGCCATAAATCCTGAATGGCAGCAGTTACGTGGCACAAAGAGAGGTGTGCATCATCATCTTGAAACTTGACTTTGTTACACATTATGAACACATTCCCATGAGCACTAATTCATAGAAATGTGGATGTGGGCATCACGGTGGTCCAGGCCTTTGTTACATGTTGCCTGGGAATATCTTGCTTCGCTGGAACATGATGCCAGCTTTGGCTATAATAAAAAGTTTGCTTTGGGAGCAAAATAGCATGACCTATGCATTTCTTTGCCAGTTCTTTTCTAAAGCTAAGTTCCTGTGGGGATGATCCAAGAACAGTTCTCTTTGATGTCAGTGGAAGTTTTGTATTGGCTCAACTTCCTTAAAAAAAGGGGGGAAAAAACCAACTCTTAATGTGTAAATATCGTTCTGTAGAAAGAGCTTTCCCTCAGCGGCAAATAAGGAAAAGTTCGCAAGTTTCCTGTCCTCACCAAGCTTATTTTCCAAAATAAATATATTTTGTTCTGATTCTTCACGGAGCAAAGCAACATAAAGAAATTAAGCAGCAAAACAACAGTACATTTTTACCCAACCTTCTGGAAAACACCCTTAAAAAAATGGTGATAATTTTTTGCAGACAATAAAGTAGTTAAAAAGGAGATGAATGAGACAGAGTGAAGTTGCTAATGAAAGAATGAAGGCAAAAATAAGAAGAAAGGGAAAGGCAATAAATATTAATGGATACTGACTGGAAAGAAAGAATGTCAAGCCCTGAGAAAATAAAAAGGAGAAAAGGTGGGCCTATTAGTAACCTAACTCATTCTCATACCCCACCTCTGCTCCCCTTTGGGCAATGGCCCTGGTACCACATTGGCGCTGCTATTCCATAAGCCATGCCTACAAACATGTTGAGTCACCCATTTCCTCTCCACCTGGAGATTTAAAAATGAGAGGAGGACCCAGGGGTCTGCTACTTACTGAGGCCTTTATCCATTCAACCAGGTCATAAGCACTTAGTAAACCTCTCTTGTGTACATAGTATTGCTCCCTCTGGACTGACTTTCCCCAGTATGCTGTCCTACAAGACAAGAAGGAGGTTCCTATCCTATGGAGCCTTAGAATTCAGCTCTAGAGACAGGTTCAACATCTTTATAACAGAATTATTTCACTCAAATTGTAATCAGTACTAGAAAGGAGAAAAACAGAGCAGTTCTACTCTGTCTTATAGGGTCCCTATGAGTGGGAATCAACTCAATGGCACACAACAACAGCAAGAGAGTGTGTAATAGAGAGACTTGACCTGGTCTGGAAGGTCCAGAAGGTTTCTTCAGGGAAGTGATATCTTAGACACACACTTGCACAGATAGTATTCTGAGTGGCTCTGATAAACGTATTGCTTACTATAGGTAATTGTCAAAGTTTGAAAACTGCTGCTCTAACTCATATTGTAATTCCAGGGAGAGTAAAGACTATATGACTTGTTTGCACATGCCTCCTCCAGCAGTAACTAGTCAAGATGTCTGTGCTAAGCAACTACCTGATAACTGTGACCACCTCACTCATCACTGAGGGTGGAAGACTTTGCGTTCACTGGAGGAGCATTAACAGTCTAAGACATTTGCATGAAAGTGTATACATGGACTGAGGGCCCGCACCTGTTATTCAGAGCATGTTATAACACCTCTTTGGATAAACTAAGGGTTACATCTCAGCAGAAAAATTTGTAGAACAAGGGCTCATGTTTGTGTAAATAAAGAGGGGAAGGACAACAAGAAATGGAAATGGGCACCTGTAAGTGTTTCTGTTGTTGTTAGGTGCCTTGGAGTCGGTTCCGACTCCTAGTGACCCTGGAAGTGTAGGAACTTTTTATTCTTTTAACCAATAAAGCACTGAATGTAGCTTTTGCTCTTGGTACAGATGGAAAGGAGCCCTGGTGGCACGGTGGTTAAGCGCTCGGCTGCTAACCAAAAGGTCAGCAGTTCGAACTCACCACCAGCCACTCCATGGGAAAAAGATGTGGTAGTCTGCTTCTGTTAAGATTTACAACCTCGGAAACCCTATGAAGCAGTTCTACTCTGTCCTATAGGGTCGCTAAGAGTCAGAATTGACTCGAGGGTAACGGGTTTAATTTGGTTAGGTTGACAGATGGAATCACGTGGCCCCGGAGCAGTTTAAAACCATTCCTTAGGGTATGTAATGAGGCAAAGAAATTGATGATACAACTCTCCTCTCAGGATCCCCTGGTATATACTATTAAATCTAACTGCCCTGTATTAGGATTACTTCACTATATGTAGAATCTACTCCATTTACAAGCCAGAATTCTTTCTTTTTTGATTTTCTAGACTTTTCTGCAGAAACATAAGATGTGATTTTATATATTAGCGGGGCAGGTTATCCAATAAGCAAGGTAAGCACAGGCTTACTCCTGCTTACTTACTAATCTGTAGTGAACAATTTCACATTTTTTCACCACGTCAAAGATTCTTTTTCTAAGTATGGCTGGCACCTGCCTCTCTCTCTCTCATCCCCACAGCACCTTCCTGCAGAATCAAAGCCTCTTTTCAAATTTACAGTCCCTGACAGGGGCAGATGACCCAGCAAGCAAGGTAAGCACGAGCTTACTTGTGCTTACTTACTAATCTGTAGTGAACAGTTTCACTCTGATGTGAATATATATGCAAATATATAAAACCAAACCTATTGCCATTGAGTTGATTCCGACTCACAGCAACCCTATAGGACAGAGTAGAACTGCCCCATAGGGTTTCCAAGGAGTGGCTGGTGGATTCGAACTGCTGACCTTTTGGTTAGCAGCCAAAGCTCTTA
>NW_004444095.1:1253749-1272060 GCF_000243295.1 Trichechus manatus latirostris | reverse complement strand
ATAGGACAGAGTAGAACTGCCCCATAGGGTTTCCAAGGAGTGGCTGGTGGATTCGAACTGCTGACCTTTTGGTTAGCAGCCAAAGCTCTTAACCTCTGTGCTACCAGAGCTCCATAAATATATATATATATATATGTGTGTGTATGTGTGTATGTATAAAACAGTTTCACATGAGTTTCACTTTGATGTGAATAATATCTATATTATATATAGCTATAATATTAGCTATAGATAGTTATATTTTAGTACTATTAGGAGCTATGCCAAATATTATTTACCTATTTTTTTTAAATTATAGAAGACATCTTTCCACTTCAGTCATTAGTACTTTTTTTTTTTTTTTTTTGCTTTTAAATAACTTGTTTATTAGGAAAAGCAATTGTAGACTCTTCAGCCATGAGTACTTTTGCATTCAAACATCTAGTGAAAGAAGATCACAGCTGGTGGATTTGAACTGCCTACCTTTTGGTTAGCAGCTGTAGCTCTTAACCTCTATGCCACCAGAGCTCCTTAGAAATTACAGGCTCGTTGAATTCTCAGGCATTAAATCCTATCACCTACACTTACCCAGCACTTACCCCATTAATTTCTAGTGTTGCTTGGAACAAATTAACATTCCTGGAATGCAATGCAAGCTAACTGAAAGAGCCCCCGGAGAAAAACAGGTCATTTCCTGGCTCCTGGTATTGTTGAATTTAAAAGCCTGTGCTGTAATAGGGACTCCTGTTTTCTCTCTGTGTGGCTTTGAATAAGTTGAGTGGTTAACAGCTCGGCTGCTAACTAAAAGGTCGGCAGTTCAAATCCACCAGCCACTCCTTGGAAACCTTATGAGGCAGTTCTCCTTTGTCCTATAGGGTCACTATGAGTTGAAATCGACTACACGGCAACGGGTTGAGTTTGGTTTTTTCGGTAATAGGGACTCCTGTTTTCTCTCTGTGTAGCTTTGAGTAAGTTGACAGAGTAGCTGAAAACTGAGTATTAGTTGAAAGTTAAAAAAAAAAGTAATACTTTTTCCCCAGTGTCTATTCTTGAGAAGGCTATTCTTATAAAGGGAGAGATTAGGGAATCACCTAGTCATATTTACTAGGTGTACAGAAGACTCCCTGACCCCAAATATTTTCCCCTCATTAGTGGCATACTACCTCAAATTCCACCGGTGGTGAATTGATGTATGTCAGTTTGGTCTCGTGCAACTCTTAGGCTCTTTTTGGTAAATAAGGGGGTGCCACAGAAAAGTTTGAGGTGGATAAGGGAGGGCTACCTCCTCACAACTTCAAAACCACAGCTTCATACTCAGACCAAAATCTTGGTCTGCATATGAGACCACAGATGCAAACATATAATTAAAAAAAAACAAAACACATTGCCGTGGAGTTGATTCTGACTCATAGCAGCCCTATAGGACAGAGTAGAACTGCCCTATAGGGTTTTCAAGGAGCAGCTGGTGGATTCAAACTGCTGATCTTTTGGTTAGCAGCTATAGCTCTTAGCCACTGCACCACCAGAGCTCCTTCCAAAAAAGTTTGTATAATCAACCCCTTTCTACAACTTTGATGAGGTCCAGGATTTTAGGGTTCCAGTCACCTCCTTAAGTGCACACCACTGAAAACACACGATTCTCTTACACTTAAGATTTGTCGTCCAACAACCAGAATCCCTCCTAAACCAATGGTTGGACACAGGACCACTGGGGACCAAACTTCAAGTGCCATCTCTAAAAGCACAGGCAGCAGGTCTTGCTGGGTCCTTATATCTTATTTAAGCAGTTTAGGGGATGTCACTTAAATATTTTAGTCTACCCACATGTCTTGATTGTCTTAAATTTTACTAATGAGTGCTCATAGGTAATATTTATTACAGGCTACAATTTTCATCAATACAAATTCATTTGTGACATTCGTTTGGTGAATTATAAAAAGCTCCAATGTTCATAGAGATATATAGTAATAGCAAGGAGCTCTGGTGGCGCAATGGTTAAGCGCTCGGCTGCTAACCGAAAGGTAACCAAAAGGTTGGTGGTTCGAACCCACCATCGGCTCAGTGAGAGAAAAGACCTTGAAGTTTGCGCCTGTAAAGACTACAACCGAGAAAACTCTGTGGAGCGGTTCTACTCTGTTGTATTAAGAGTCGCTATGAGTCAGAATCTTGAGGGCACACAACAACAGCATAGTAGTAGCAGTCTTTGGGCTTTGGCCTGTTTCGTAAGATGAGAGCTGTGCACACTTGGAGTGTGAATTCTTGATTAAGGTAACCAATTGCCTCGAGAGTTGAAGCTTGCATTAACTGCATGTACAAAATATATTATCTATGTTGAAGTATTTGAAATTAATTACAGACATTATAACACCACCATTTAACTAAATGCTAATAGTGGCCCTTTAAGCATGCAAAATAACCCCTTTGAGATGCGGTAACCCCTTTAATAAACCTTTATTATCAGGTTGCTTTCCCACCTGACTAGCCCTAAAGCACAGGCTGCACATCAGAATCACCTGAGGAGTTTATAAACATCCTGTTGCCCAGGCTGCACCCCAGACCAATTAAATCACAATGCCTGGGGTGGGCCCCACGCATCAGTATTTTTCAAAGCTCTCCAGGTGACTGCAAAGCGCAGTCAGGTGTGAGAACCCCTGTGGTAAAGGAATGGGAGGAGGTATGGTTGTATGCAAAGCAGGACCAGGAATGAGGAAGGGTATTGAGAATCAAAATGTATCCACAGGGAACTTTTCATGAATCACAATTCTGCTGAGACCTAGACTTCTCTTCCAGTATTTTGCTTATGATGGTGCGTTAGAAAAAATCTCCTCCCAATTTGCCAATCTCTTGACTAGAACTAAGAAAAATTTTGGAAGGTTCTCAGTCACTTTCAAAACCCCAAGCCTGCACCTGATTCTTACCTCTTAACTCCATAGGAATGGAAGATAGTGATCTTTCCTGGAGAAACTCCTTATTTCTTAAAGAAGCATTTGTATAATGAAACTTCAGGGCTCCAGGGGACAGATTAGAGGTAAATAGAGAACAAGTTGATTTCAGATGGTGGGATACTGTTCCATGCAGAGCAATTAAAATGACAACTGTCAGAATCAAATAAGATTCTGAGAGAAAGGAAATAAGAGAAATCTGATGTTGGTAGACCATTTTTGATGTGTGTATTTTCATCGTGTTGTTGCTGTTTGTTAGGCTGAGTTGGCTCTGACTCATGGCAACCTTTTGTATAACAGGACAAAATGTTTCCCCATCCTATGCCATCTTCATGCTCATTGGTATGTTTGAGTCCATTGTTGTAGCTATGTGTCAATCCATCTCATTGAGGGTTTTTCCCATTTTTTGCTGAATATGCTTAATAAAATAAGTTTGCAAGTTAGGATTCAACCTTGTTTAATCATGACTTGGATGTGGAACCCAGCTAGGATCCTCTGGGTTGGCTTTTCTCCACCTGAGAGTTTGGCCTCCATACCAGGAAGCCTGAATTCTGAATTGTTTCTCTTGAAGAGTGCCTTTCTGAGCTGCCATCAGGGAATTTTTATTGTTTAGAAAATAGTAACACAGAGCTGTTATAATGAGAGTACACCTTGTTCCTGAAATTAATTACCTGGAGTCTTACGAAATTCTTATCTTTTGCTGGTAGCAAAGCTTTGAAACTGTATTTGCCATGGTATTCACTGCAGTGCCTTAGATATAAAGAGGGAAATTTATTTTCAGGGAAATTTTGAGAGAGGATGTGTGTATGTGTGTGTGTGCATACTTGCACTTTACTGGTTTTCCCCAAGGATTGTAGAAATCCTATTAAAATACCAGCTTCTTAAGTAGTTTCCGAAACTCTAGTTTTTCATATTTTCTTTTATGATATTTGGATGCATTTAGGTGAACTTGCAGCATTTTAATTATATCTGTATCAGATGAGCAGAAGAAATGTAAAAGGGTTTGTGGAGAGATTTAATTTTAGATAGCAGCATAATTAAAGGCATTTGGAAAAACTAGTGGAACTTTAATTAAATGTCTCTACATTAATTTAGTCATTTAATTGAAAATGTATTGGGATACTCCTTACAATTTATCACTCCTAGTCTTTGAGGAAAAGTATTTTAAATAATAAAGTATCACATAACTACTTTTTTATTATTTAGCTAGATGTCCACCACTTGGCAGTTTGTTTAAATTTTTTCCCCTATAGTTTCAAGTTTTTTTTTTTTTTCTTTAACATTAATTTGGCTTACCACTTATATTTAAAGAGCTATAAGTCTGGGCAACCATATTTTGAAACACTGAGCAAATATTTCCTCTTCTTTATTTTGGAGTTTAATATTAGTAGTCACTGAAGTCATGTTGTAAAGTTTTTGTCTTAATATCATAGATTTTTTTTTTAACTTTGCCAACTTTTATGCACTGTATCTGAATTCCAGCAATGCATTTGACATAGATCCTCCTGATAGCTTTCTAAATTACATGAAGAATTATACACTGAGAGAAGCACAGTTAGGCAGAGTTGGAGGTGTTTCAATAGGCATACCCAAAGATGTGCGTTGTATTAAACTGTCAATCTGGGAGGTTTTTAGTGGTGTTAACCACAGACTGTATTCAGTTCTACTGCACTGAAGACTTCCCCATCACATTTGCATAAATGGTGTCCCCTAAAAGTTGTACAGTACACAACCTGCATAGCAAAATGGAACATCCCTGCCTGATCTTGGAGCCCTGGTGGCACAGTGGTTAAGAGCTTGGCTGCTAACCAAAATGTCGGCAGTTCTAATCCACCAGCCACTCCTTGGAAGCCCTAAGGGGCAGTTCTCCTCTCTCCTATAGGGTCACTATAAGCCGGAATCAACTCCACGACAATGAGTTTTGGTTTGCTTGATCTTATACCTAATTCTTTCTTGTGATCTAGATAAGGACATAAAATGTACGTTTATTCACTTTTAAAACAACACAAAGGTATGAATGATAGGTAACACCTTTGATCAAAATCAAGATTCAAAACAAGATTACAACAGGTTGGAATGCTTGGCCCAAACCAAAATAATAAAATAAAATTTAACAAGGGCAAGGGAAACGTCCTGCTAAGATTTTTTTTTAATTCTTTGTACAAATATTTACAAAAAACTTGCCATAGAGTTGACTCTCACCAGTGGTGACCCCATATGTGCCCCATGTATTTCAGAGTAGAACTGTGCTCCATAGGGTTTTCAATGGCTGAGTTTTCAGAAGTATATTGCCAGACCTTTCTTCCAAGGTACCTCTGGATAGACTTGGACTCCCAAACTTTTGGTTACCAGATGAGTGCATTAACCATTTGTACCACCCAGGAACTCCTTGGAAAACCTTACTTCATATGAAAACAGATTAGGATTTTAGGTAACCACAAACCCAGTATTAATCTCCAGTACAATCTTGTATGGCTTGCTATAGAAAGCAATACAGTATTAGATTGCATTAATAGAACTAACAAAGGTTCCATTATACTCCATACTGGTTAAACCACATCTGTGGTATCATGTTGACTTATGAGCATCATATTTAACAGTGACACTGACTAACCAGAATACATGGGACAATGAAGATTGTGAAGAGTCTAAATGTGGTTATAGGGGAATATTTGAAAGAATATAGAATGTTCGGTAAGAAGACAACTGGGAAATATAGGACAACTTCATGTATTTGAGAAGGGTGAGTAAAGGTGATAGTACACTTAAGTAAGATGGTAGAAGAGAACCATAGCAAGTGTTACAGGGGAACTCAATATAAAGAAGGAAAGTCTAAACATTAGAGTTGTCACTAAGTGGCATGGGTTTCTTCACAAATTTCCTTTTTTTTTTAAATCAGGATGATCAACTAATAAAAATTATACAGTTAGGATACTGCTCAGTTACAAGTGACAGAAACACACTATAACAACAGCTTAAAGAATATAAAAATATAAAAATGTATTTCTCAGTCATGTAAAAGTTCAGAAGCAGATAGGTCAGGGCTCCTTTGACTATTCTGATTGACAAAGTCCTCCGTCACCCTTTATCTTGTTGTTCTGCCATAATGGCCTCATTTCTCATTGTCACTGTGCAGTTCAGTGAATTCCTTAATATTGCCCTTCTAGCCATGCATGGAACCCTGCTGGCGTAGTGGTTAAGAGTTCGGCTGCTAACCAAAAGGTCAGCAGTTTGAATCCACCAGGCACTCCTTGGAAACTCTATGGGCCAATTCTACTCTGTCCTATAGGGTCACTATGAGTCAGAACTGACTCAATGGCATGGTCTTATATAACTCCCACAAAATGATTGGGTGGGACTATGCAAATAAAATGTTTGTGGCCCACCAAGGGAATTGGACAGCCTACCAATAATGCAAATAAGGTGCATAGCACCCTTGTGGAGGTGGAACCATGAAAATAAGGTGTATGGAACCCTAACAAGAGGATTGGTCAGTTTTGCCATCCTGCTAGGCTTAAAATGAGCCATCCCAGAGGCAGGAAGGAGGGGGACTTCACTACCATCAAGAAGAAAAATATCCAGGAGTGGAGCACACGCATCCTTTGATCCTGTGGTCCCTGCACTGAGAGCCTCCTAGACCCAGGAGACAGACAGCTGTAACACCAGAGAAGACACGAGACGTGGCAGCAAGTGTGGCAGAGAAACGGCAGCAGCAGAACCAGGAGACCAGCACAAGATGGCTATGGGATTCCTGGCCCACCTAGTGAGGTGGCTATAGTGGGCTTACCAACCCAAGGAGCAAGAGAGCTGAGTGCCTTTGGGCAGGAAGCTTATTGGCCAAGTGGGGTGCCTCTGGGCAATTATCGGCAGAGCTAAAAGAGCTTTTGAACACTTGCCCAAGAAGGGCAGAGGCCAGGCCAAGGGCCGAGAGCTAAGAGAAGCCTTTCCTGAGGGGTCGAGAGAAGCCTGTCTTCAGGGGGCCGAGAGGAGCCCTGCATGGCGAAGGAGCTGAGAATGCTGTCCTGTACTGAAGAAGGAAGACTTTGCCTACCTGCTTTCTGATCCCAATCCCAGGTTGTAGCCTGTTGGTCCTGATTCCAAGTTGTTACCTATTACTTCCCTAATAAACTTCATAAAAACCAAATGAGATCTATTGCCATCAAGTCAATTCCAACTCATAGTGACCATGCAGGACACAGAAGAACTGCCCCATGGAGTTTCCAAGGAGCAGCTGGTGGATTTGAACTGCTGACCTTCTCGTTAGCAGCTGAGCTCTTAACCATTGTGCCACCAAGGCTCCAATAAATCCCATAATCATGAATATTGTCTGTGAGTTCTATGTGGCCATTGTAATGAATTAATGAACCCAGCAGACAGGTAGAGAGTGCCGTGGGAGGGACGGCTGGTGTCAGAATTGGTAAAAAGGTTGGAGAGAGGAGGTATGTCTGACCTCTTCTTCATAGGAATCAACCTTGGGCTGATTATCTTGATTCTCTCTCCCCCTTGTGAAGTTACAGGAGGTCCAAGGCTCCCATGCCATTTTTACACACTGCATGGGCCAATATGTCTGCTGCAGCTCCAGCCATCGCATCTGTGTTCCAGTCCCCAGCAAGATGGAGGAAGGGAGAAGGAAGCACAAAGGGCATGTACCATCAGTGTTTTAAGGAAAACTCCCAGAAAACATATCCACTTATATTTCATTGACGAGAACTTTGTCACATATTTATACCTCACTGCACATGAGACTAAGAAATTTATCCTTTACTTCAGGTATCCATGTACCAAACTAAAAATCATGGGTTCTCTTACTGTTGAAGAATGGTAGAAAAAATATCAGGACAATCATCAGTCCTTGCCACAAGGGTTTTTTTGTTTTCTTTTTTTCATTTTTTATTGTACCTTAGATGAAGTTTTACAGAACAAATAGTTTCTCATTAAACAGTTAGTATACATATTGTTTTATGACAATGGTTAACAACCCCATGACATGTCAACACTGTCCCTTCTCAACCTTGGGTTCCCTATTACCAGCTTTCCCGTGCCCGCCTGCCTTCTAGTCCTTGTCCCTGGACTGTTGTGCCCCATTAGTCTCATTTTGTTTTATGGGGCTGTCTCATCTTTGGCTGAGTGGTGAACCATAGGAGTGACTTCATTACGGAGGTAAAAGGGTGTCCAGGGGCCATACTCTCGGGGTTTCTCCAGTCTCTGTCAGACCAGTAAGTCTGGTCTTTTTTTGTGAGTTAGAATTTTTGTTCTACATTTTTCTCCAGCTCTGTCCGGGACCCTCTATTGTGATCCCTGTCAGAGCAGGCAGTGGTTGTAGCCGGGCACCATCTACTTGTACCGGACTCAGTCTGGTGGAGGCCGTGGCAGTTGTGGTTCATTAGTCCTTTGGACTAATCATTCCCTTGTGTCTTTGGTTTTCTTCATTATCCCTTTCTCCCGAAGGGGTGAGACCGGTGGAGTATCTTAGATGGCTGCTCACAGGCTTTTAAGACCCCAAACGCTACTCACCAACGTAGAAGGTAGCACATTTTCTTTATAAACTGTGTTATGCCGGTTGAGCTAGATGTTCCCCAAGACCATGGTCCCCACAGCCCTCAGCCCAGCAATTTAGTCCCTCAGGGAGTTTGGATGTGTCTATGGCCGCAAGGGTATTTTAGAGAGAATTACTTTTTCACCGGGGATTTTTGATGAGAAAAACTCTAAGATCTTTTAGACTAGTCAGAGTCTATAATCCTACAATTTATAGAAAATACAGAATCTCCTCTACACATAGAGTTGGTTCTCAAAAGTTGTTTGGAAGTTGAATACCTTGTAAGTCTAAAATGGTATACATAGTGACCAATGTGTACAATGTATACCCTTCTACAAAAAGTTAACTTACTTTTTTATTTCCATAGTAATTTTATGTCTTTTCTTAAAGCAACGCTCTATTTTGTACGTTTGGGCATAATGGTGTTAATAATGTTCATGAAACATTACAAAAGCTATGCATACAAAACATACCACGGACTAAAAATACATAATGGTGGCCTAGACTAAAATAAGTACAAATGTTCTCTGTTGGTGGCATTCTTTGTTGCCTTGCTTCTGCTGTGCATAGGAGCTTTGTTGCTGTCTATGGGAGGTTGCTATTTGAAAACCCATGAGTAGAGAAGTTTCTGTAATATCGAAGGTGAACAAGCATTGTAAGTATGGAATAGTGAATTCACTTGAGTGAATAGAGCATTTTTTCCTGCCCTGGGAATTTTGTATTTTTCATTTAAAGTACTGAAAAAAAAAACCCCACTGCCTTCGAGTCAATTCTGACTCATAGCAACCCTATAGGACAGAACAGAACTGCCCCATAGGGTTTCCAAGGCTGTAATCTTTACGGGAACAGACTGCTACATCTTTCTCCCACAGAGCGGCTGGTGGGTTCAAACCATCGACCTTTCGGTTAGCAGCCGAGTGCTTTAACCACGGCACCATCAGGGCTCCTCTTTAAAGTACCAAAAAACCAAACCCGTTGCTGTCGAGTCAATCCTGACTCATAACTACCCTATAGAACAAAGCAGAACTGCCCTATAGTGTTTCCAAGGAGTGGCTGATGGATTTGAACTGCCGACCTCTTGCTTAGCAGCTGTGGCTCTTAACCACTGCACCACCAGGGCTCCCATTTAAAGTACATATACCCTTACATAGAAAAATATAGAATTATTGATTGATTAATATTGTCATGTGACCCCTATTACTCCAAGCTCTCAAAATATAATGCAGGTCAAATTCAAAAGATGCCCACGCTGTCCACTCCTTCCTCTGTTCCACTGCAACTATGAGAGAAGGAAGTAGGCAAAAGTAAAGATGGCAGGACACCATGATGCTATAATCTAGAATTCATGGGAACGCTTACCCAACATGTAAAAATATGATAGTACGAGGAAAATTATACTACAAAAATTAAAACTTCTGCATTGTGAAGTAGAGAAAATTTTTACATCTGGCTCTATTGCTTCTCCCTGTAGAGCTGTTCTAAGCACAGAGTTCCCATTACGTAATGAACAGCTCCTTAAATACTGTGCAACTCTGTTTCTGGCTGGAAGCACAATGCAGCAAACACCACTTCTCAGGAACCGTTTATACCATGCCTACCAGTGCCAGGTTTTCTAGTGCAAGAGTGATGCGTGCCCTTTGTTGGGCCATAGGAGAGTGCAAGATTGAAATTCACACTTCAAAGCATTACATGAATCAGACCATAATTTGAATACTACTCCATGATCATGTTCTTTACATTAATGTTAAAGATGAATGCTACTTTAAGCAAATTAACTCCCCAGTGCCAAGAAATACCTAAATTGAGGAAGAAATTGGAAATTTAATTTTACTACTTGTCCTCAGGAACTTTGGACCCACCCTAAGTTTTGTTTACTTAATAGGGAGAATCTGATTTATTTGTTGCTACATAGAAGATTGTCAGTTTTATCATGGTTGTATAAGGCCCGAGGATACATAAAATGTCTCCCCGTTATTACTAATACCTTATAGCTGCATTGTACTTTAGAAGATGATTGAGCACTTTCAAATTAGCATCTTAGTAAATTGCCGCAATAGTCCTGAGAGGCTAGGAAATCATGGGAAGACCCCCCGCACACACACACATCCATTGGAGAAAAGGGAAACCGCCAATGTAGTAAAGGAGGGAGCCTCCTGAGTTCATGTGGTTGTATTGAAAAGGAAGCATTAATGCTACTGGACCTGACTTATGGGGAGTAAAAGAGGACAGCTTGCTTAAGCAAAAGGTTGTGATTCTGCAGACTGCATGAGTATCTCTAGCATTTAGAAGCAAACATTAAGCCCTCTAGGGGAAGGAAACTCAAAGAAAAATTGGTCAGATGCCTTTCCCTGGGTGAAAAGGATAACATTAAGATACCAAGGTCAAAAGTACAAAGAAAAAATAAGTTCTCTCTCCAGCCTTCACGAGCTACTCTGCAGTGGAGAGGGAGGCTTCACAGAGAAAACAGACCCCCACAAACATTTGTGGTTTCAAAACTGCCCAACTGGATAGCGAGAGGCTTAGTAAGTGGGTGACCTGATTATAATGCCAAGTTCAGTCCCCTTCTGGGCCATGCAGCTTTGCTCTGTTCCATGGCTACTAACTGTGACCACACTCCTTGTAAATGCCTGTCACTGTTAACAAGGGCACCAGGTGAAAAAGCAAGGCTGGACTAGTGCTCCATTTCCCTTCCTGGAGAACTCACTTTCAAGCTGATATCTTAATGATACCATCTCTCATTGATGAAGGACTATTATTGTTAAAGAGAAAGACGCTGAACCACCTTTGGAGTTTTGGCATTTGTTGGATCCTGTCTAGTTTTATCCTGTTTTAAAATTTAGTAACTTTTTATAGAGACTATCTTCTGGTTAAATGTTTTGTGCATCAAATATAAAGGCAAGTAAAAAAAAAACAGCGGTCACGGAACTAATGGTGAGTTCATTCTTCAATCCAATAAAATTATACTATAAAAGACTCAAGCTGTGCATTGAGTGACAATAAAACATAAGATAAAGTATCACAAGTAAGATGTACTTGAAACTTTAACATATTTTTTCTATTATGTCTATAGTATTAAAAATACAATTTTTCATTTCATCAGCAGAGCTTCAGAACTTCCAAGTATTGTTTTTACTAATGACGGCATTTATTGATCTACGTGTCGGAATCTAGTCGACGGCAATGAGTTTGGTTTTTGTTTTTTGTTTTTTTTTATGATGACAGCATTGTATTCTCTTAGCGTTTATGTTATTAGTTGTGGGGAAGTTTCTAGAGATGAGCATGTCTTGGATGAGGGTGCCTCAAGTGTATCTTCCTAAATGCAGCGACTAGGCCCCAAGCCACCCTTCCAGCCTGATCGCCTCTCTTTTTTTTTCACAAAGTACACTCCAACTACACTTCACTGCCCACCTCTGCTCTTGCTGCAGTATAAGAACTGAGGTTCTGCAGACAGATCTAGTTCTAATTCCAACCCACCCCTTGATAGATTATATGACCTTGAATTCTTTCTGTGCCTTGGTTTCTTCATCTATAAGATGAAATTCATGAGAACCTGCTTCATGAGGCTGTTGGAGAATTAAAACTGCATAGCCTGTTTTAAAAAAAGATTCTTGGGGTATTGGAAACAATCAATATTATTTATTATTATTATTAATATTATTTCCTCCACCAGGGACACCAACCCCATAAACTCTGCATGTCAAGAGCCTACTCCATTGTGGAGCCTTCCCTGATTCCTCTAGATGAAAACAACTAATTCTCCCATTAACACTTATTACTTTCCTGTTTGTATTTTAATGATCCCCAGATATACAATACATTCCTTAAAATGAGGATCCCTACTGGGACCATCTCAGAATTTTCCATGGCTTTTACCACAGCGCTTTGCACTCAGTTGACATTCAATAAATCTGTAGTGAATGAATGGGTATAATCTATGTTCTTTAATTAGCCTCTAATTTGGTATTAATATGTTTTGAGCCTCAAGAGCTCATGTTGATGATGGTTTGGCTATATCTCGCATCTTTTTGGAAATCTGTAATCCATATACTTTTTTTAATGTACTACAGTAATTTATGACAACTTCTAGCAGTTAAATCTTCCCCAGATACAGAATTTCTATATCTAGCATTGTCCCCCTGTTGTGTTTTTGCTTTAATACTGTTCAAAGCATGACATCTATTATTGACATTTTTAGTTCTGAATAGTACGTTTGAGAACCTGTATAGAATGATTGCTGAGTCCTTAGGATATTGCTGTGGATTGCTTTTTAGCATACGGTTTACCACTGTGGTCTCTTAACTTTTCAAAAGGCATTTCAAAAGGGCACTTAAATCCATGGGTGGAAACCGATTTACATCCGTTATTATTTGCTGTTCTGAATTTTGGTTAAACAAGTGGTTTGGGAACATTTTTTTTTTATATTAGAGTTTTTTCTTCTTTCTGAATATTTTGTAGGTCTTTCTTAGTAAGTTTAATCAACTTAGTGTCTGCTTTCTTCCCAATTATAGATGATTGTCGATAATATATGGCTGTTTGGAAAATGTCATATGAAGGTTATTCTTCAAAGGTTGGGATGTTTTTAACCATTTGTTTCTACTGCTTTTGATTTTTCTGGAAGTTAAAATTCTAGCAAAGGGGCAATGGGGTACTCAGAAATATGCACTGAAAGTTCTCTTATGGATTTAATCTATCAACCATTGGCCCCAGGTTCTGATATTCAGCCAATATGCCCTAGTACACCCCTACATTTTATTGTTAAGCCTTCTGTCTTAGTTATCTAGTGCTGCTCTAACAGAAATACCACAAGTGGATGGCTTTAACAGAGAGAAATTTATTTCTTTACGGTAAGGTAGGCTATAAGTCCAAATTCAGGGCGTCAGCTCCAGGGGAAGTCTTTCTCTCTCTGTTGGCCTTCTCATCAATGTTCCCCCGGAATGGGAGCTCTCCGCACAGGGACCCCAGGTCCAAAGGACACGCTCTGCTCCGGCACTGCCTTCTTAGTGGTATGAGGTCCCCCACTCTCTACTTGCTTCCCTTTCCTTTTATCTCTTGTAAGACAAAAGGTGGTGCAGGCCACACCCCAGGGAAACTCTCTTCACATTGGATCAGGGATTTGACTTTAGTAAGGGTGTTACAATCTCACCCTAATCTTCTTTAACATAAAATTACAATCACAAAATGGAAGACAACCACACAGTACTGGGAATCATGGCCCAGCCAAATTGATACACACATATTTTGGGGGACATAATTCAATCCATGACACCTTCCAATTCTGTTGCCTGTATTCTGTTGTTCCATGTCCATCCCATACTGCTGGTTAAATTCAACATTTTGAATATCGTTCCTGCTTGAACATATTATTTTCCATGTCATGTGATATGATTATAATCACTGCATGTTTCTTAAATACAACCAAAGTGTTAATTTAAATCAATAAGTCTTGTTTCTGTGGTCATTGTTTCCCAGAACTCTCAGAGTTTCTAAGCATGGTTGTTATTCTTCCAGGAATAGTACTGAGAATCTCCAGTAGCATGCATTTGTCTCTAATTGACATTATTTCACACCCTCCATTTTCCTTACTATTGAAAAGCGTATTGCATTGGTATTTTGCCAAGGATCCTGCTCTGTTTCATAATCATTTTCTGTTCGCACTCTCTGCACTGAGAAATACCTATTCCATGCATCAATTGCATAAATGGCAATCTGAAAGCATTTTACCACAGCTGGATATTTTTCATTGATTCTTTTCATCTGAAGATCATTCTTTAGAATCCTCTCTCCTGTTTCTTCTTATATCCATATTTCCTTTCCTTCTATATACATGGCGCCTTTTGTGTTTTCTATATTTAAATGTAAATTGCTGACTATGGTTTTTCTTTGACTTCATCCCATAGTCTTAATGAAATCACAAGTTACAAAGTTTAATACTTTTAACCTGTTTTGCGGCTTGTCCGTCCAAATACATTTTATAATTCTTAGACAGTCAGCCTCCCGGTGAATGATTTCTACCAATCTCTTCAAGACATCTGTGCAGGGTTATGGATTATATTGATTGCGTTTTGTCCACGTTCAAATTTGCAGAATGTTATCTACAGAATATATACTGACTAATAAAGAAATGCATCCACATGGCAGACAGTTGTAGAGAGAGGAGATACACACTGGTATGCAGCATACACCCACACAAATGAAATGTAGAGAACAGACATATGCCATGTCAGAGTTGCAAATGAAGATTGTAGCTAGAAAACACTGAAAGTCCAGAATGTATAAAAGATTTTTCTTCCAAATTCACTCACATATGAGAACTAACAAATGGAAATATTATATATCTAAGCCTTAATTTTTTTATTATGTTGATGTGTTGCTGTGTTTAGGTATACAACTCTGAGATTTCCGTACCCTGAATTTTTTTTTTTTCATATAACCACCTGAGTGTTTCTTCTCATGGAGTTACTTTAGAAGAGGGAGGGAGGAAAGGAGAGATCTGGTGATATATTATTCATCATCCTAAACTCCATATAAAATAAACTCAAACCAATCTCGTTGCCGTAGAGTCGATTCCGACTCACAGTGACCCTAGAGGACAAAGTAGAACTGCCCCATAGGATTTTTAATGGGCGCCTGGTGGATTCGAACTGCCAACCTTTTGTTTAGCAGCCCAACGCTTAACAACTACTCTACCAGGGTTTCTCCATATAAAATAATATGTTTAAATCGGTACACAATTTACATTGTATGATCTCTGAAAGAACCAACACCCCAAAATGTTTTGTGTAAATATTTATCCATACCTAATCAATTCTATGCAAAACTGCTTTATACCTATTTTCATTTTCATAAGATCATCAAAAAATCAATGAAAGAAGCTATTTGAAGCAATGAACATAGGCAGTGATTCCAAAACAGATGCTTTGAAAGGCCAGGGTAGATGGAATCAGAAAAGATTATCTAGTTTCTAGTGTTTTACACCCTACGAATAGAGTTCTCTTTAATTGACATAATTTCAATAACTTCTCATTTTCTCAGAAGTGTATTTGATTTGTATTTTTCTTTTCCTATCCGGTATAGAGAAACACAGCATTTTTATCCACTGAATAAATGATGATTGAAAGGAAACTCCTTGATACTTGGAATATTTGTTTCTTGAATGAATTCAAGTAGGTCGTTCATGTATATAAAACCAGGATTTACTTTTATATTATTGGTATTATTTCAGAACAGTAGATTTAACATCATAGATAATCTAGGTATATCCTTTTCTTAAAGATCTTTAAAATGAATCATGTAATCATGCCTTGATACTATATGGTATCATCAGAAATTATTTTCTTCTCTTTATGTCAAGTTCAGTGTTGGTACCATGTAAACAAAGCATACTAAAATAGCAGCGTTCTTGCTCTCTGACACTTTACGGTGAGATTATAAAACTGCCATGTTTCTCATTATAATTCTAGTTAGTTTCATTTGCTCTGGAACATTCCCTTCTGTTCTTCACGTAAAAGCTTTGCAAGCTTATTTTCTTACAATTCTAAGACTAACCTTTCTATGTCTTTTCCTACGGATATTAATGTTCATTTGCTTTTCAAATGTTCCTGGGTTGTTTGATAGGTAATATCGATGTGCTTTTTCCCTGCCATGGACAACCTACATGACCATAGTGACCTGTTCATTCATATCGTCTTTGATTCTTACCCTTGTATCTTTATTGCACCTTTCTTCATTTCCCATTTTCCTTATTCTTTGGAACCAGTAACACTTCAGACATTCTTCCCACTGGTGCTCTCCCATACGTAGTCTGATCTTACTCTGAGTCAGGAAAAGGTCATTCAGCCTTTTGATAATGGATCCTAGCTGACCTTGCAAACACAGATATCCTCTTTGGTCTTAATTTGCTCTGGAGACCTGGTGGCACAGTGGTTAAGATCTACAGCTGCTACTCAAAAGGCCGGCAGTTCAAATCCACCAGCTACTCCTTGGAAACCCTATGGGACATTTCTACTCTTACCCTTTTACTGTACTTTTCTTCATTTCCCATGGTCCGATCTCACTCTGAGCCAGGAAAAGGTCATTCAGCCTTTTGATAATGGACACTAGTTGACCTTGCAAACACATATATCCTCTTTGATCTTAATTTGCTGAGACGAACATGGCAGATGAATGACAATAGACTTTTTCCGAAATCTTTCTCCTAAGAAGTTGACTCCAGGCTCTTTCTTTTGGCAGTTTCCAAGAACCTTTGTCTGCTCCTCACTGACTCAAAAATGTTATCACTAGAAGGAAGCTTAGGGGTGATCCAATTGAAAACACTCATTTTATACTTTAGGAAACTGAAGCCCAGAGAAATTAAATCACTTGCCTACGGTATTACAACTAGTTAGTTATACAGCAAAAGCAGCATGGGATCTGCCACTCCTCTGAGCTTTATCAGCCTACTTTTTCGCTCCCTCAAAGCAGCCCTCTCCCTGGCTTTCTAGTTTCTGTTTTCTGAGTCACCCAAATTAAGAAAGGTGCATCAAACCTTAAAGTGATCTTCCACTAATCCATCCCTCCTGAGATATGCAATGAATTGGCAAATCCAGTTGATTATAAAGCTACAATGTCTTTCACATTGCTATTGCTATACTCGACACACTTGTCTTCTCACTCAAGTCCCTCCCTGCTCCCTCCAGTCCCTGTTCATGCTACTCTGGCTCTACTGCAACGAATATAAAAAAGCATAGACTCCAGATAAACAAAGCTCTCCTACTTACTAGCCTTGTAACTGTGAATTTGCTACTGAACCTCTCTAAGCCTTAGTTTTTTCATTTATAAAATGGGGGCATAAAATGGTTGTGGAGGCTGGTTGTGAGGATTACATGAGGTGATGCAGGAGAAGTATTTAGCATAATACCCAGCACGTAATAAATGTTCAATAAACACTAGTTTGGGGAAAGCAATATGGGGTCATAGTAAGAGAGCATAGCAGGGGTCAGCAAACTACAGGCCTCAGTTCAAATCCATCCTGGAGCATATTTGGTTCTTTGTTTTTTGTGGGCATGTTTTGTTGTTGTTGTTTGTTTGTTTGTTTTTTATGGCAAGGGCACTAAAAATGGCTTTTACTCTTTTTTAAAGTTGTAAAACAAAACATAAAAGAATATGTGACAGAGTTCTATGTGGCCCTCAAAGCCTAAAATGTTTGCTCTCTGGCCCTTTACAGAAAAAAATTGTCATTCCCTGCTCTAGAGTCAGACTGCCAGGGTAAGAATCCTGACTCTACCATTTGCAAGTTGTATGACCTTGGTAAATTACTCAGCCTCTCCGAGTCTCGGTTTCCCTAACTGTGAACAGCATCTACCTTACAGAGTTGTTATGAGAATCAAATGGGATCATTTACATAAAGTGCCTTAGCACAGTTGCTGGAATAGTATTTAATAAACGTTAGCTCATGTTATTATGTCTACTCATGGTTGCTAGATAGTCTGTAAGTGTAGCTATAATCATGACTATTTCTTAAAATTTTTGGTGCAAAGTTTTCCTATTTCTTACCCAATTAAATAAGGTCCCTAATCACAACAGAGGGTCCTGGACAGAGCTGGAAAAGGATGTAGAACAGAATTCTAACACACACAAAAAAGACCAGATTTACTGGCCTGAAAGAGACTGGAGGAACCCCAAGAGTACGGCCCCCAGACACCCTTTTAGCTCAGTGGTGAAGCCCCTCCCGAAAGTCACCGTTCAGCTGGGGATTGGACAGCCTCATAAAACAAAACGGGACTAATGAGGCACAGCAGTCCAGGGACAAGGACTAGAAGGCAGGAGGGGACAGGAAAGCTGGTGATAGGGAACCCAAGGTTGAGAAGGAACAGTGT
>NW_004444095.1:1164557-1253649 GCF_000243295.1 Trichechus manatus latirostris | reverse complement strand
CAGCAACCCAAAAGGTTTGATGGGAAGACTACGGGACAGTGAGTTGAAGATAATGGTGATGGAATAATTTGGAAAAGGATAGTGAGAATAGCAGCAAACTGGAAGAATGTAATCGATGTCACTGAATTGTACATGTAGAAACTTTCGAAATGGTGTAACTTTGGCTGTGTATATTTTCACCAAAAAAAAGGTCCTCAAGGTTGAGAAGGGAGAGTGTTGACATGTTGTGGGGTTGTTAACCAATGTCATAAAACAATATGTGTAGTGAATGTTTAATGAGAAACTATTTGTTCTGTAAACCTTCATCTGAAGTACAATAAAAAAAATTTAAAATAAAATAAATAAATAAGGTCCCTAGGTGGTGCAAACAGTTTGCGCTCGACTGCTAACCTGAAGGATGGCGATTCAGACTCACCCAGTGGTACCAGAAAAGTCCTGGCAATTTACTTCCCTAAAGAAAACTCTATGGAACAGTTCTACTCTGTAATACATGGGATCACCATGAGTCACAATCAACTCATTGGCAACTACCACCATCCAGTGAAATAACAATTCATACCCTGGCATTTAACATTTCCAACAATATCGAGCATTTCTTTTTAAAATCATCGAATTTATTAAAGCAACAAGAAACCCTAGAGATCAACTAATCTAATTGTATATTGTAGATATTGAAACTAATGGCCTGGAAGATCATAACTTGCCAAGATCACACTTCTAAAACCTGAAATCAGATCCTCTGTTTTCCGGTAGTGTGATCTGCATTGTGTTTCTGCCATGCAATCTTAGAATTTACAGGGATTTAGGAATCATTTTTCTCCCTCCTAAGGCACAGCTCCACTCTATAAAATCCCTGTCAGTTGGTTGTCTGAACCCAGTTTGAGGATAGTCATTGATGATAAAAATCACCCTTTTACTAGAGGGTAGCTCTGGTTTTTTCAAAGTTTTTATATTAAATGGAAGTTGGCTTTCCTGAAATTTCTATGTATTGATCCATTTCTGCCCACTGGAGCCAAAGAGAATTGTCACTTTCTTATGCCTTCAAATATCTGTCAACTTCCATGTCCTCCCCAAGTTTTCTCTTTTCATGCTAATATGAACCGGTTATTTTTATGTTTATTGTCTTACTAAATTGTAAAACTAAGAAAAGTTTGGCTCTTTCATCACTTTTATACACCCCACTATCAGGACTTGTCTTCAGAGTAAAAAGCTGTTGCCATCGAGTCGATTCCCACTCATAGCAATCCTACAGGACAGAGTAGAACTGCCCCATAGGGTTTCCAAGGAGCAGCTGGTGGATTCGAACTGCTGACCTTTTGGCTAGTAGCCAAACTCTTAACCACTGTGCCACCAGGGCTAGACAATTTAAATAAATGCTTTTAAAAAAATTAAACGAAACTGAATTTTTCCAGTTTCTTGTGCTAGTCCACATAATACCTGCATTGAAACATTCGCCATTCTCTTGGTCTTTCCCTGCAAGGATTAGCATTGGTCCCTTTCAATGTGAACCATTCAGATATGGCCTGATCAATGGAAATTATTGTTGCTATTTTTAGCTTCCACTGAGTAGGCTCCCAATTTATAGAGAACCCATGTACAACAGAATGAAACACTGCCCAGTCCTGTACCATCCCAACAGTTGGTTGTGAATCAGATCATTTTGATCCATAGGGTTTTTCATTGGCTGATTTTCAGAAGTAAGTAGCCTGGCCTTTCTTCCTAAGTCTGTCTTAGTTTGGAAGCTCTACTGAAACCTGTTCAGCAACACAGCAACACACAAGCCCCCACTGACAGTAGGGTGGTGTCTGCGCCTGAGGTGCATTGGCCAAGAATCAAACCTGGGTCTCCTACATGGAAGGGGAGAACTCTACCACCGAACCACCACTGCCCCCCTTGGAAATTTTGTTTTTTGAATACTATCACAATCAAACCTATTTTGCCTTTTGCATTTACATTCTCTATTAATGATGCCACTTCTCATTTTCAGTCTCCAAATGAGAAAATTTGGGGTCATATTTGATTATTCTTCTCTATCACCTTCCACTTTTATATATCACCAAACCCTGTTGGTTGGCTCTCAAAAAAGAAAAACAAATCACTCAATGCCAGCTATTCCTCTCTAACCATTTTGTGTTTTTCTCAGTACTCTCCCAGTGCTTATTAATTATTAGGTCTTTTAATTATTAGCCTCCCTGCTCCCGACTTCTATCCATCCTTATAACTATTGCTAGTTATCTTGCTAAACCACCTATCCTGATACTCCTTTGTCTAAAAAATAAAAATCTTCTGCAGCTACTCTTTTCCTCCAAGGTGGTATCCATAGCCTGTCCAGAAGGGGCTCTAACCCATCTGTCCTGCCTCATCTTGTGTTCCTTCCTTCCTGCCCCATTCCTCATCTGCTCACCAGGCTTTGACTCTCTCACCATTCCTTTCTGCTGCTTCATGCCTTTGCACAAGCTCTTCCTATGCCTGAAAGTTTCCTCTAAATTTGGAAATTCCTATTCTTCATTCAAAACTCTGAGGCAGTACAGTTTAGTAGTTTAGCTTGTAGTCTCTGGGTTCAAATCCCAGTTTTGTCATTTACCACCTTTGTGGCCTCAAGCAAGTTCTGTTCCAAGCCGCAGCATCTTCATCAGTAAAATGGGTATAATAATACAGTGGTACTTTTCTCAGAGGGTTGTAGACAAGATTTAGTGAGATGAAGCCGATGACCCTTACATCTATAGCACAGTACAGCACACTACTTTGCAGACAGTAAGTGCTCAGTATTAGTCCCCCGCCCCCAACACACACACTATTTTTTAGTACACAACTCAAATTACACTTCCTCCGGGTAATACCACTCAACTCCCCTAGGCAAAAGTCAATTATTCCTTTTTGTGTTCACTCATTACTTTATTCATACGTTTGTTATAACAAATGCCATTGTAAGGGGACCTGCTATCTTTGTTGACAAGATAAACCCCCAATTCCCTGAGCCTGAAATCAGAGAAGGAAACTTTACATGAAGTGGGGTAGCCATTTGGACCTGGCTGTCCCTACTCACATCCCCAGATTTTACATTTCCCTCGGGGAGCTCTCACTAATTATTTTTGCCAAACCCCCACGTGGGCTTCATGCTTCTGTACGATGTATCTTACATTAGGAGTGTGAAAGGGCCACCCTGCTCTCTCTCCCTCTTCATCTCTGGCTGTTGCAGATAGCTACTCCCTCCTCCTAAGATAGACCCACGTTTGCATTTTGCTTGAACTCCGTTTCTCAATTTTATAGCATTTACGAAGGAGACAATGGAATCTAGGAAAGATGCAACAGTTAAGAAGATTAACTGACCAGTTTTTGAGAGCACCGTCCATAAAGTCCACAAGCGAGCAAGGCTTCCTTGTCACAAAGCAATTCAGTCACCATAAATGATCATTCAAGCCTGATCTCCTTCTCCCCAGGACTAGGAATTGAAAACATGTTCCTCTGACAGTTGTGTTATCAGTGGACATGCCCACCGTGGACGCAGGGTAAAGACAGACATGTCCCATCTGAAATTTGGAATCATCCTTGAAACATCATCTGGGATTCTCAGCTAATGAGAATAAATTAAAATATGAGTGATCAAACCCACACACACCCCCAACTCATCTATCTGGCATAAGCAAGGAAATCAAATGCTAATAGCCAGTGACCTCCTAATTCTAGTCAACTGCCCTTAGCTATGATAAAACAGTCATTAATTTAGCCTAAATTTTGCAAGCAAAGTAGCCTCATCAGAGCTGAGGCCCCGAAATTATGCAAGAGAGTTAACTGTGGGGAGATAACAATTTTCATAGGACAAGACCTAAATCTAGTTTATTTTCTTAGGAAGACTTTTCTCATCAAGAGAGAATCACATAAGCATGCATTACCTGTCTCTCCCAGGACTGCACCTCTTGGCTGTATTGTCACTCACCCCAAAACTCTCAGAGTGCCTAAAACAGATTCTGTATTTCATTGGTTACATTAGACTTTACATTTTCCAACTTTTCAGCACCCTGGAGGTCACCTCAGGAAATCCTGCAGTCCTTGAATGATTTTCTTTAGAAATGCATATGCCCATGAGGTATTTAATCAGTTAGTGAGAGGCGGAAAACATTTCTGTTATTGACCTTTTTCAATCTCTGAGGAGAATTTTTGATTCTTGCCTGCAGTCCAGGATTGGAAGCCAAAGAAAAAGGCACTGAAGATAGCATTTTATTTTAACACCATATTATGGGGAGGGAAAAAAACCCCACCTGATTTCCTTTGTCTAAGTAAAATTGACTTCTGGGTGAGATCAATCTGTATCCTTCTCAGTACAAGTACACACATATTTATGTACATACATATAATCCCCATCTCTGGAAGCCAAGAATCCTGTACCACAGCGAACCTATTTCTAGGAGGCAGAATCATTCTTTTTTGCATTAATATCAACTCCAGAGTTCACTACAATCAGAGACTAATCAACAGCAGTAGCAAAAGAACAGGGGTCAGGTACAAAGAGGCTTGCCTAAGTTCGTCTGTATAGATCTTCTCCTTTTCCTCCCAATCTTCACCCTCTTAAATCCCTCACTGTTTAGCAGAATTCATATTTTTTGTTTGTTTTCCATATCTCCATTTCATTAGCTGTGGTTTTGTATCAGTTAGGGTTTCTATGGCTGCAACGAACAGAAAAGCTATCTATAGTGGCTTAAATAAATAAAGCTTTATTTGTCTCCCATAATAAGAGTAAGATGCTACAGGCTTAACAATGTCAGGACTGGTATCGCTACAGTTTTCATTGACTTTTCCTCATACTTGTCACCTCATTGCCATGAGATGGCTGCTGCGCCACCAGCCACTATTTCCACATCCAGCAGAAAGAAGGGCGAAGAGCAAAAGGCAAAAAAAGTGTATCAGCTGAGTCTGTCCTTTTTAATCATGAAGCCAAACATTTCCCAGAAGATTTCCACTTACATATCATTGGACAGAACTGCGTTACTTGACAACCACCAACTGAAAGCTGACTAGGGAGAAGTGGTCGTAGATGAGGACTGAGGTAGTAACTAGCAGTATCTGCCAGTCTTTAGTTGCAAACATCAGCAACTAACTATGACTAATTCCAGTCGGGGGAAAAAATGGGGCAGAGGGGCTATTTATTAAAAAGACGTTCACTGGCAGGGTTCCAAGGATCTCAGAAGCAGGAACACATGGATCTTCTTTTTAAGAGTTGTCTTTGGAATACTTAGCTCTAAGATCTTTCCAATTTTGTGTGATTCATTCTTCTCCTCTTTCAGCCTCCTGGGTGGCAGAGTCTGAGTAGCCTAATTGGGCTCCTTGAACCCACTCCTTGGGAGAATGAAAAAGACAAAGGGGCACCATGATTGGCAGCTCTACTAGAACCACAATGAATGTGGGGGGAACAATTCCCCAAATGGAGAAAAAAACAAACAGCAGAAGAAGAATGGAATACTGGATAAGCAAAGACTACATACGTGCCTCTCACCAAGATTGGGTGCTGGTGGGGGGCTCTCTCTCTTTTTCTCTCTGTCGTTTAATGGCACAACTAAAACTAAATCAAAAATTCCTATTTAACATGTAGGAAAAAATGCACTAGTTTAAAAAATGTGTCTTGTTTATCCCCAGGTTTCCCGGTTATTTTAAGGTAATATAAAAAAAAACCTGAATTGGTTATTCGATAAATGAATTTCAAATGCTGTCACTAGCACAAGAATGGATATTAGATATACTACTAACTAGGATCACATTTTTAAAAGTCCTTTCTCCAAAGAGATCTCAAACCTGAAGGGGAGAGATTCTGGTACTAGTAAATCTTTTCATCAGAGCTCTAAACCAAACCAAACCAAACCAAACCCGTTGCTGTCAAGTTGATTCCAACCCATAGCGACCCTAGAGGACAGAGTAGAACTGCCCCATAGGGTTTCCAAGCAGTGGCTGGTGGATTTGAACTGCTGACCTTTTGGTTAGCAGCCATATCACTTAATCACTGTGCCATCAGAGCTTTAATCGCATAGTAATTCTTGTATCATCATCTTCATATCTCAGGTGTTTTTCAAATAACTTCCTCCTTCTCAAATTGCGTACAATTGTAGTAATCTTATGTTTTTAAATCAATATCATCTGCCATAAAAAGACCATTGTAATATTACCAGTAGCAAGTATTAGCAAATATTAGCATAGCTTTAGAATCAAAAGACCAGAGTTTAGGTTTGGCCCTGCCATAACTAGCTGAATTTTATCATAAGACCCCAATTTCCTCATACACAAAAATAATGATAATACCGGCTACTCATAAGGCCTGCTGCAAAGAGTAAATTTGGATAACAGGTAAAAGTGCTTAATGTGTATAAATAGCAGACCCCTTTATGGCCAGATAAGGACCAGAGTTTATTCATTTGTTTATGTCTGTGTTTTAAAGCATCCTCTGAAACTTTTCACAGAGCTTGGGAGTTAGCGTGTTGGGTTTAAATTGGAATTCCACCACTTCCTGACAAGTTACTTTTTATGTGTTACGTCTTCATCTGTTCAATGAGAGTAATAATAGCACTCACTCAGAGTTATCTGAGGATTAGAGAATGTATGTAAATTACATAGTAGAGGAGCCAGCCTATAGGAAAATAAATAAATAAATAAACCTGTTGCCGTCAAGTTGATTCTGACTCATAGCGACCCTAAGGACAGAGTAGAACTGTCCCATAGGGTTTCCAAGGAGCAGCTGGTGGATTCCAACTGCTGACCTTTTGGTTAGCAGCCGAACACTTAACCACTGCACCACCAGGGCTCCAATGTTATAAATACAAGCTCTTAAATGTAATATTCATGATAACCACTAAGAAAGTATCTTAACCACTGCACCACTAGGGCTCTGGCCTATAGTAAGTATTCAATAAATTCTTGCTGTTGATATGATGATGATGATGATGATGTATTCTCTTAATAAATGAATGCTTTGTTCACCATACCATTATATGAGATATTTGATTTTTAAGAAAAGCAAAGGTTTGGTTTTAAGAAAAAATATTTTAAAATAAATTAAGATCACTTAAATATACTGTTCTCTGAGATTAAGGGACTGTGTAGATCGCGAGACCATATTGATTTCCATATTGATTTTAAATGCAGTCCAGGTGTTTGAAGGAATGCACTTGCTTTTCCACGTTAAAATTTCAAGACAATAATACGTGGGAATGACAACAGATTATGGTAGAATGAGGCGTCACCTTGTTACCACCAATCTTTTGGCTCAGGAACCTCTTCCTCGCAGAATATTTTCCTAACATTTTTATAATTTTATAACATTTTCCACCCACCCTTTATGCATTCTATTAATGAGTAGTTCACTGCACATTTTCCTATGCTTCTCTTTATGTTCCTTCTCTTGGTGTGACATTCATTCTCTACCTGACTTTTTAGCATATTTCTATGGAAAATTTTGTGATGCCTCTGAGGAACAAAATCTGAGTCTTTGAAATAATGAAAACATCACTAAACCGTAAAACCTAAATTTCAGGAGCCTAATAGTGGATTCGCACTTTATTACATACTGTCATCTTACGATTTAGATTTCAAGTCTCAGTCGTGGGCTGACTTTTTGTTGTTGTTGTTGCTCTTTTTCTCCAACACACACACACTTCAGTCATGTAAATGAGAAACTTTAAAGATTCCTGAGACAGCCAGATGTGGGGTGAGGAAACTCGATCTTGACCCCAGGGAGTATCTGTTGTTTGGGGAAACTGTGCTGGCTGTATTGTCACAGTGGGAATAGTTTGTGTCAGTTTGGATGCTTTTAACTTGTAGTAATAGAATATATAACTAAATCTTAAACAATCGGTTTGTTTGTTTTGTCTTTACATAATAAGAATTTGGAAGGAAGATGGTGTCAGAGTAGATTCAGCTGCTCTACAGTATCATTAAGGACATATTTTCTTTTCATCTTTCCATTCTGCCATCCCTAGCCTTTGACTTCGGTCCTCAGACTAGCCGTCTTATGGTCACGCTCCAAGAATGGCATCGCAACAGAAAGGGAGAGTAGCAGTTCTCTTCACATTTCAGAAACTCCAGCCAACTTCCCCTTATATCTCTTTGGCCAGAACTTGGTCACATGGCTACATCTACCTGCAATGGAGGCTGAGAAATTGAGTATCTGGAATTTTTAACCTTTTTTCAATGGGAAAGAGATTCCATCAGTGGAGGAAAAGGAGGAGCAGAATGACTATTGAGGAGGGACTCAGCAGTGTCTGCCACTCTGTTTATAAACCTATTCTTTATTGTTCCTACTAAATGTGTACCTTAGTTCAGGGACCTTTCCTTATGTATCTTTGTAGTCCCATCACTTAGCACAATGCCTGGCAGAAAGTAAGACATAAGAAATATTTTTTGAATGCCTCAAGAAATTTGCAGTCTGGTGGGGAAGAGCCAATAAAAAAAAAATAATATTACTCTGTAATTACAAATAGTGAGAACTATTATGAAGGCAAAGAATAGGATGTTTTGAGAGAATAATAGTGGAAACTTCTTAATGGTCTAAGAAGCTCTCTCTGAAAAGAGATATTTAAGCTGAGACCTGAAGTTCTGATGAAGGGAATGGAATATTTACAAGGCTCTGAACTAAAATGAGCCAAGTGTGGCTGAGGGTAATGACCGAGGGGTGGGTGGTCTAGGACAAGGCTGGAGGGTTTATTTTATGGGCACATATCTGATGTACCCTGAAAGGATCAGCAATGATCTGATGTGCCTGTAAAAAATCATGTGATCTGATGTACCTGTTGTGTGGAGGAGACATTAAAGGTGGCAAGAGTGGAGCAATCAGACCAGTTATGAGGCGCTTGCAGTTGTCTTAATGAGCCAAAACAGTGGCTAGGATTAAGATGGGGGCAGTGAAATAGAGAGAAATGAATTGATTTGAGAGGTATTTTGGAGGTAAAATCTGTGTGACTTGGTAATGTGCTGGATGTCAGAAGTGAGTGATTAAGGAGGACGCCCAGGTTTTTTGTTTGTCTGAACAATTTGTTGTACTATTTGCTGAGGTGGTAAATACTGAGGAAGAAGTAGGTTTGGATGAGATCAAGAGTTCAGTTTTAGACACCTTCAGTTTGAGACACTGTTATGTATTGAATTGTGTCCCCACCAAAACATGTGTTGAATACCTGGCCCCTGTACCTTTAGATAGATCCCTGGGTGGCACAAGCAGTCTGCACCCAACTACTAACCTAAAAGGTGTTCTGACAGCACAATGGTTAAGCATTCAGCTGCTAACTGAAAGGTTGGAAATTCGAACCCACTAGCCACTCAGTGGGAGAAAAGACCTGGTGATCTTCTCCCTTGGGACCCCTATGGGGCAGTTCTACTCTGAGTTCTACTCAATTGGAATTGACTTGTCAGCACCCAAAAACAATACTAACCTAAAGTTTAGTGGTTGGAACCTACCCAGTGGCAGTGCAGAAGAAAGGGCTAGTGATTTGCTTCTGTAAAGATTACAGCCAAGAAAACCCTCTGAAGCAGTTATACTCTGTAACATATGGGGTCACCATGAGTCGGAATTAATGAACAGTAACAAATTTGGTATCTGTGGATGTTATCCTGTTTGGAAATAGAGTTTTTCTTTTGTTATGTTAATGATGTCATACCAGAGTAGGGTGGATCCTAAACCTAATAACTTCTGAATTATAAAAAGAGCAGAGTAGATACAGACACACGGGATGAGGGTAAGAGGAACACATTGTCCAAGGAACGCTACAGAATGCAAAAGATTGATGACAGTCATCGAAAACTAGGAGAGGGGCCCACAGAAAAAATCGACATAGCCAAGACCCTGATTTGGACTTTTAGCCTCCAAAACTGTGAAAAAATTTTTTGTTCTTTAAAGCTATCCACTTGTGGTATTTCTATTATAGCAGCATAAGACAGACGCCTATGATATGGCCAAGTGGAGAAATCAAATACAGTTGTAGCTCAAAAAAGAGACCTGAGCTAGAGGTGTAAATGAGGAAGATGTTGATATACAGATGGAATTTAGAGTGTTGGGAATAGAAAAGATCACCTAGCATGAAAAGAGAAATGAGAAGAGGGCCTAGGACCAAGGCCTGACAAACTCCAAGAGAAAGAAGGCAGATGGTGGTAGGAGAGAAGAAGTAAGATGAAAATCAAAAAAATATGATATCTCAGAAGTCATGTGTGAGTGAGGGATGGTTTGGAGTCTGGATTTTTTTCCCATTTTAAATTGCAACTTTGCTGCAATCCAGCGAAGGATCCCCCAACCTTCCAAATTACCTGGGGGTACTTTTGATGCTACATCATAAAGCAGTCATACTTTTGGACCTTTTTTATGGTGGCAAAATACACACAAAATTTACCATTTTCACCATTTTAAAGTGTACAATTTTGTGGCAATAAGTACCTTCACAATGTTGTGCAACCTTCACAACTATCTAGTTCCAGAACTTTTCATCATTCCCAAAGGAAACCCCATCCCCACTAAACAGTCATTCCCCTTTCTCTCCTTCCCCCCAGCCCTTGTTTAATACAAATCTGCTTTCTATCTCTATGGATTTGCTTATTTTGGCTATTTCTTATAAATAGAATCATACAATATGTGTCCTTTTGTGTTTGGCTTCTTAAACAGTCATTTTAAAAGCCAGGTACTTGTGTTTCTGGATTATCTGAGATTTGGAGCAATGAGACAGGAAAGTGACTAAAATAGGTTTCACTGGCTCTGATCTCGTAAGAGCTTGCTCTGGAATAGCACTGAAGATTGATTTCTATATCATTTGCTCCACTGGCCAATAAGGAATCCCATACTATAACCCCAATTCTGTTGGACAGGGGAGTAAGAGTTAGACATTTAACATCTGGATGGATGATAGGAAAATAGAGGGCATAAAGTGTATTGGAAAAAATGTATTTCTATGAATGATTTGCTTGAATATCCTATTTAGATAACTTTTTATTTATATAATTCTTTACACTTTGCAAAGCATTCTTACATGTGCTGTCCAACTTAACCCTCATCATAACTACATGAGGTATGAATATACTAGTATTCCCATTCTACAGGTAAGGAAATTACGGCATAGAAGATTAAAAAAAAAAAAAAAAGCTCACCTCACTAAGATCACAAAGCTAATAAGTAGAAAAGCTGGGGTTAGAATCTAGGTTTTCTAGTGTATAATGCAGTCCTTATTGCACTACATCCAGAATGGTAAATATTGTTCACCTCACATGTAAAATCTTATCAATTGGTATCAGTCGCCTGGAGTACTTTATTGTGAAATATAAGAAGCAGATTGGGAAAAGAGAGAACAGTGTCATATCATTGAGTGATAAGCAATGTCTGCCATAGGCACTAAATGGGAAAATAATGGTCCAAGGGCATTATATTTGCCTACCATTCCTAAATTAAAGTACTTCCCATTATTTATAAGGAATCATATTCTAACAAGTTTAAAAGTCTCTTGTTGAATCAGTGTGGTTAGATAAAACAGTTTAAAATAAGAATATACCTGTTACCTGAACCAGCTACACTTCCCCAGTGACAATGAATAAGTTGCTTGGGGCGTCTCAAATTGCAATATGGAGAGACTCAATGAAATTATCATAAAACCTCTTGGAGACATTACTTGAACAGGTAAACTAATTACCTACCAGGATGCTGGGATTCTGATCTCCCAGTGGTCTCAAATGTTTTGAATAAAGGAAATGAGTGTTGTATAGTGGTCTCGTTTGCAGTCTCTGGAGTGCATGGGGGCAACAATTGTTCCTGTTAGTTGTTTTAATCATTTGTAAAATTCTTTCAAATCAAACTTCAAATATGATCTAACTAAACCAAAATCAAACCCAGTGCCATCGAGTCGATTCCAACCCATAGTGGCACAGTGGTTAAGCACTCAGCTGCTAACCGAAAGGTCCGGGGTTCGAACGCACCAGCCGCTCTGCGGGAGAAAGATGTGGCAGTCTGCTTTGGTAAAGATCTACAGCTTTGGAAACCCTATGGAGCAGTTCTACTCTGTCCTCTAGGGTTGTTATGAGTAGGAAATACTATCTAAAGTCCTAAAAATCACCATCCTAAAATTGTCTAAGTTCAAAAATTGGCAAATGTACTTCTTTCCAGAGAACATACAACATTATGTTGTCTTTATTTTGTAATTTTGTGTCTTGAAATAATTTTAGACTTACAGAAAAGTTGCAAAAATCATAAAGAGAGATCCCATATACAATTTACCCAGCTTCACTTTATTCGTATTTCTTCATATTTCACTAGTTTTTTCACTAATTTCCTTTTTCTGTTCTAGGATCCAATCCAGGATCCCACGTTGTATTTAGTCATCATGTCTAAGTTTCCTTCAATCTGTTCCTCAGTCTTTCCTTGTCTTTCTCGACCTTGACACTTTTCAAGAGTGTTGGTCAGTTATTTTTGTAGAATGTCCTTTACTTTGGGTTTTTCTGATGTTTTCTCATAATTAGATTGATGTTATGGATTTGGGGGAAGAATAACACAAAGATAATGTGTCTTCAGTACATCTTATCAGTGGGTGGATGATATTCATATGTTTTATTACTGGTGATGTTAATCTTGATCACCTGGTTAACATGATGTCTATGGGTTTCCTCCACTGTAAAGTTACTATCTTTGGTAATTGATAAACATCTTGGGGGAGATACAGTATGTTGTTTTAACCATCTGAAGTAATGAAAACAGGAATGGAAAAGGAATAAAGAGGCTTGGTTTCTACTGCTAGTACTTAGCTAAGTGGCATTGGGAAAGTCACTTAACCATGCTAATTTTCAGTTTTTCTATCTTTAGAATGAGGAGTTGAGCCAAGTTACCTCAATATCCCATTTAGCTTAATGATCTAGTGATACTGTGATTCTAAACTTGATGTATTAAGCCACATTACACCTAAGAAACCCTAGAGACTTTTTAGTTAGGAGTTCAAATATTCATTTAGTTATTCAGTTAATATTTATTGAGAACTTATTATATGTCAGGCACTGTTTTAGTTACTGAGAATTAAGCAGCAAACAAGGCAAAACCTCTGTCCTCGTGGGAGCTTGCATTCTAGTAGGGACAACAGATGATAAACATGTATGCAATCAGTATATAATACGATTTCAGATAGCGATAAGTGTGATGAATAAAAATACAGCAGGGAAGAGTCTATAGAGTCATGTATAGATGGAGTTGTTATTTTAAATAAGGTAATCAAGGAAGGTTCCTCTGAGGAGGTGATATTTGGCAGAGACCTGAAAGAAGTAAGGAAGGCCTGAAAACTCATGAAGAATTATATTCCAGACAGAGAGAGCAGCATATTCAAAGATTGATGATAGCAACACTTAAAAGAATTAAGTTAGGTATCATGAGATTATCTAGTCTAACATCCTCACTCTTCAGGTCCAAAGAGGCCGACAGTTGGCCAAGGTGACACAGCTAGTTAATGTCATATCTGGGTTAGAATTTACTTCTCTTGAGCCCCACTTGAAATTACGCAACCTTTAAGATCAAAGTGTCTTTGAAAAACTGACAAAAACCATGGCCATGAATTTCGGACCAAACCAAATATTGAAGGAACAATGGCCATTTTTAGCTTTCTATCGAGTGTAAGAGTTGAACTTTCCATGGATGCCACAGCTGGATTTGTGAGCATCAAATCCACAAATATACTTAATATCAACCAAGGACTCTGCATCTCTAGTAATGCTGCCCCTAGGAGCCCCCAAGTCTACCAGTCCTAATCACTCTCCTCCGCTCCACAACCTGCTGGCCTAGACATTATGCAGAGAAAAGCAACATTCCCAAGGTGGCGGTGTTAGTGAGGTGAGATGTCAACCATAAGTGGATCTGACTGGAGAAATGCCTTAAGGAAACAGCTCTGTAACACTTGAGTATATGTGTCCAGAATGAAACCCATAAAAAATGCTGCAGAGCTAAAGACAGCTGGAAAGGTTATGACAATCACAACTACTTTATAGACTGGAATCAAAGGCAGATGAGTTTGTTGTAATGAGATAGACCAGGAGTCTAAGAAACCATGTATTTACTTCATTCATTCATCATACAGTTATTCAGTGAACAGTATTGAGCACTCATTATGTGCCAAGCACGGTGTTAAATTCTGGAATTCCTAAGACAGAAAAGACTCTGGTCCCCATGGAGCTTACAGACTATCAGAGGTAGGCCTCCTTCCAACATAAAGAAATCAAGTAAAGTAAAGCATTAAAGATGCTATGATTACAGCAATACAGAACCCAGAGGAGCCCAAAGGAAGATATTTCTTAAAAAAAAAAGAAACAAACAAAAAAACCCTGAACATATCATTGACATCGGTAGTCTCTTCAGCCTTACACAGACACAGAAAAACCAACCCCTGTCAACACTACCTCTTAATATGAAAAGCAACAATAAATATCTTCGTTAGTCAACCCAAATTAAATCTATAAACAAGTTGATATTTATGAACAGGGGTGGTTGCAGAACCCTGTGGGTATTTAACATTCAGATCTTTCCTGACACAAGATACTTTTCCAAATCTTCTTGCCTTTCTAAAATGACAACCACAGACGTCCTAACTAGGATGTGAAGGTGCTCTTCATAGCGCTGACATTATTGATTCCATTGTTACCAGTGCAGACATAAATGACTGATGATGACTCTCTGGACGTTCCTCCCTACTGCTGTTGAAATGGCTCTGTGCTTTACCCAAGCAGGGCTGCTAAACGAATAGTGGATGTATGAACAGAAAAGAAATTGGACCTGAGGTGAATTAACTCTCTTGAGGTAAATTTGTTTGTGCTTCCAACAAGCTGTACATTAAACCTTACAAGCCTTCCTGTAGGAATTTAAGGAGAAACGGGCAATGTTTAGAAAGCTTAATGTTTTATCAGTTGCTTTTTCTTCTCATTGAGACCTGAGTATTCTCAAGGGACTTTAGAAGTTTGCCATTTTAGGAGCAGACTTTTTGAGAATGATTTGAAGTTTCTACTTACCAGTTTTTCTCATACAGATATTCTGCAAGGATCATTGAAAAAAAAAAAGTTCTCTTTCCCTCACTGTTAGGTCACTAAAGTGGACCCATCATTATTGGGTCAAGAGTTCCTCAGTCTAAGTTAAACTACAGCTGGGCCTTGTTTTTCGGTAACAGAATCTTCTCTGTAATGGATGGTAAGAGGAAACATACCCAGTTCTGTGGCCGTGGAAGCAGACCTTTCCAGATTATGGACTGAAAAAGGCAACAGGCCATGGTTTCAGTTATACAGTGAGAGGAGACAATAGACGTTGCTCAGGCAGAATCATGGTATTCTCTGTGTTGATATTACTTCAACAGCAGTGTAGGACACTCAGAATTAAGAAGCACAGTTTAGATGTGGTTTCCCAGTTCCAATTTCTTTCCTGAAAAAACAACAACCTGAGTGGGAGGAAGAAGCCTACATTTCAGAGTGTTTCACAAATTGATAATATAATAATAAGGACTTCACCATTACACTAAGTCCTTGTTTTCCTTTCTGGTTATCAGAGTTCAAAACTATAACTAAGAAGCTGGAATTGATATCTAGGTGCCGAAGTGATCAGCAGTAGCATTAGTAGTAGTAGCACTATTAGTAATAATAGTAGTAGCAGAAGTAATACTAAGTACTATATACCAAGCCCTATCTACATACTTTATATATATTCATCAATGTAATTTTCACAGAATCCTGTAGGTAGGTGCTGTTGTAATTCCCATTTTACAATAAGGAGACCAAGGTACAGAGAGATAAAATAATTTGCCCAAGGTCACACAACTAGTTAAGTGGCCAAGATTCAAACTCAGATAGTGTGGTTTCAGAGCCAGTGATCTTCACCATTATATTAGGCTGCCTTTCAATAGTTAGCTTTTTAAAGCTAGTATCAATCACATTTTAATAAGTTTGAGTAAGAATCTTAGGTTGAAATAGGCCTTCAAGGTCTAGTCTGACCTTTTCCCCAATGCAGGAGTCCTTCTACAACATCTCTGTTGGAAAAGTCTTTGGCCTGGGCTTAAAACCTTCATTAATGGGGAATTCCTTAGTTTTCAAGGCATCCTGTTCCATTTACAAACGCCCTAATCATTAAGCAGTTATCTCTTGCATTGAGCTGAAATTGATCTTCCCATAACCCCCACCTTTTTGTCTATATGTATGCTTTGGAGCTACACACAGTAAGCTTGTATAAGCCCTCTTGGCAAGGACAGCGCTTCAAATACTTGGAGACAATCAATTCCCTGGACCCCGCTATCACTACCAAGGAGCCCTGGTGGCGCAGTGGTTAATCCCTCAGCTGCTACCCACCAGCTGCTCCGAGGGAGAAAGATGTAGCAGTCTGTTTCAGTAAAGATTTCAGGAAACCCTATGGGGCAGTTCTACTCTGTCCTACAGGGTCACTGTGAGTTGGAATCAACTCAACAGCAATGGGTTTTTGTTTTTTTCTTTTGGACTATTAGGTGTAATGACTCGTCAGAATGACTCGACAGCACCTAACTACAACAACAACTCTGTTCTAAAGGAATACTTGGTAGCGATAGTCCAAAAGAAAAAACAAAAACCCATCGCTGTCGAGTTAATTCCAACTCATAGTAACCCTGTAGGACAGGGTAGAACTGCCCCATAGGGTTTTCTAGGCTGTAATCTTTATGGAGCAGCCCTGGTGGTGCTAAGGGGCTAACTGAAAAATGGGCGGTTCAAACCCATCAGCCACTCAGCGGGAGTCCATAAAGCTTTCAGCCTTGGAAACCCTATGGGGCAGTTCTTGTCTGTCCTATAAGGTCGCTATGAGTCAGAATTAACTCTATGGCAATGGGTTTGGTTGATTAATCTTTATGGGAGCAGATTGCCAGGTCTTTCTCCCAAAGAGCCACTGGGCGGGGTCAACCTGCCAACCTTTCCGTTCGTAGCCGAGTGTTTAACCGTTGCACCACCAGGGCTCCTTTAGAACAGAATACAGGTATCAAAATCTAAAACACATCGAAACTTAATGCCAGACCTTGAATATATTTTTTACTTCAAATATAAAATCTTCTTATATAACAAGTGGAGCAACCCCTCCCCCCCCCATATATGTACTATGTTTGCAAACAGGACGGTTTGTTTTTCCATGCATTGGCACCAGAAGTGGCAAATGCTGACCTGTCAGATTCAATGCATTTTACTGGATTAGAACCGCAAGGGCTTTCCAGAGGACTAAGCTCTCTGCTGTAATCATTAAAACCTGCAGAACTCTTCCTGACTTGGGAGAAGCCCAGTTCTGTTGGCCCTCATCCACCCTCACCAGGAGAGCTGCTTAAAAGTAGGGCAGAAGAGACAACCACTGGCTTGGGATCCATCCTCAGACCTGCCTTGGCGCCAGCTGTTTTATTCTGGATCTTGCAGCGGCACCCCCAATCTCCTGATTCTGTTTTGTATAATGTCTGTTTCCTTATGAAACAACTTCATCCCAAATTCTATTCCAGGCTCCGACATTTGCTCTCCATTCTTGCCAGGCATGAGTTTCTGGGTGTTGACCACTGCCCTGCCTGAACTGAATACCCTGACTCTGTGTATCCTTGGGTACTGCTGACCAACTTGAACGTCTGAAAAATACAGACTCCTGCCCACTTTAAAGTTCTCTGCTTTAGCTTGATGGTCCTTCCCCTGCACCTTCTGACCTTGACTCTGCTCTCTGTACAAATAGTAATAGCACTTGCCCCAGAGCAGAGAATCTACATCAGAATCCATCAGGATATCTAAACACATCATTATATCTGTCAACTTCACCAGACTCCTGATCCAAGTCCCCTCCTTCCAACAACCTGGCACTGACACAATATAATTTCTTTTAAATCATGATGCAATTTGATGTGCTTTTCAAAAGGTTATGGTGATCATTTTAAAGTGTTTGTTTTGATACAGGGAAAGGAGAGATGATAGTGCTGGTGGCTGCAATGGAGTTCTTCGGAGCCTATTCCAGGGTGGTTGCAGAGCACTAAAGGAAGACAAGGGAATTAAGAGTCTAAAGAGATGGGTGAAGATTAGAGCCATTGGTGGAAACGATTGGATTATGGAGACAGGAAATCCAGGGCACCAACTGGGGCAAGGAGCTTCAGTCATGCTTGGAACTGACCAAAGCAAAAAACCCATTGCCATCCAGTCAATTCCAACTTACAGCGACCTTATAGAACAGAGTAGAACTGCCCCATAGGGTTCTCAAGACTGTAATCTTTACAGAAGCAAGCAGACTACCATCTTTCTCCCGTGGAGCGACCAGTGGACTTGAACCACCGACCTTTTGGTTAGCAGCTGAGTACTTTAACCACTGCGCCACCAGGCCTCCATTGGAAATTAAGGTCCTACAAAAAGGTGGGACCTATTGAACCCATAGGTTGAAGAGAAAGCTGTGAAAGGTACCTCCCTATGGGTTAAAATCAGTTAAACAAAAACAATGGTATGGTAGCCATCATTTCTTGAGCACCGTTTTGTGCCAAGTACATGATGTCATTTTATTCTCACCACAACTCTCTATGGCAACTGTGCCTTTTCCCATTCTACAGAAAGGAATAAAGAACAGTTTCTGAGACTGGACTCCCAGGAAGCAGACTCTGAGTTAGAGAGTTGCTTGCAGGTTTATTGTGGTATTGAGAAGTGCTCTCAGGATTTACTCCTCTAAGGAAGTGGGGAAAGGGAGGATTGGGCAGAGAGAGAAGTTAACCCACAATGCTTTGCAATTGAGGCTTCAATGGAATCCTGCAGCGAGGCTCTGGAGTTGGTTCGGCCCTTCAAATGTGTCACAAATGAGTCAAATGAGCGGAGACTTTGTATCCCCACATAGCCAGTAATTGGCCATAGGTCTCCCCCTGAGAGAGGAGATGTAACCTTTTGTGAGGCAGTTCCCTGAGGACAATTTCCAGTGAGGGATACAGCAACTGGAGAATGGGTGCAAAGACACCAAAGAGGGGGTTCAGAGTGGAGCATCACAGTATCTACTTGTTGTTAGTTTCCCTGACTCATGGCCACCTTATGTACAACAGAACGAAGGGTTGCTCAGTCCTGCACCATCTTCATGATCGTTGGTATATTTAAGTCCATTGTTGTGGCTGTTATGTCAGTCCATCTCATTGAAGGCTTCCCTCATTTTTGCTGGACCTCTACTTTACGATATCTACTACAGATTCAAAAATAATAGGTACATTTCTTAAGGTCACATAAATGACATAAGGGGCAGCACAATGTTTATTTGACTTCAAAACCCATGCGTTTTTTGTACTACTCTGGAGTTTTGCTCCAAAAGAGACCCAATATCCACACTAAAGTCACACTTGGAATCTATTCCTGGTTAAAATGGAATCAAGGCCCAGAAATTATATCCTTAAATGCACCTTTCATTATTTACCCCTTCTTTTTTTCCTGATCTTCGCCATGAGTCAGAATCAACTTGATGGTAATGGGTTTGGTTTTAGCTTTGTCATGAGGAGTGAGTCCATATCATTGCAGTAGCCTTCTGATTGTGCCCCATGCCTCAGGTCTCTCCTCCCTCTAACTAATCAGCCCATGCTATCAGGGTAATCTAAGAACACTACTTTTTCCAAATGAATATAGCACAACTCCTACTGTGTGTCAGTGTGCTAGGCATTGGACAGTCAAAGATAAGCCATAGTCTCTGCCTCCAAGCCACTTAGAATCTTTGGAGAGAGACGACATCATTGTCATCACTAGAACTATCATCTTGCTCATAATAGCTAATATTTACTGAGTGAGACTATTTGTCAGGCATTGCGCTAAGTGCTTAACATACATTATCTCACTCCAACAACTACTTTCTGAGGTGCCTCTAAGGAGTAAGTTCCATTTCAGATGCAGAAACTGAAGGTTAGGGAGGTTGAGTGCCTTGCCCCGTGGCTCCCAGCTGGGAAATGACAGGCATTCCAACTCCAGAGCCTGAGTTCTTAATCATCATGTTTAAAAACTTTTAGTGATTCTCCCCTGTCCTCAAGATCAGGTCCAAATACTTCCATTGTCAATACCCTTCTTATCTCCCTCTATGGATAAAAACAAACAAACAAATTCTCTCTTCCAAGCCTTGACACCTGCTGCTTCTGGGTACTTTCTCCTGCTATTTGTCAAGCACTGGAAGGGTTCCCTCAGTCCAGACATGATTGCAGGTCTAGCTCCATTCCACCATCCTCCAGAGAGCCTCTTAACTGTCCTAGACACTGTGTCCCTAGCCTTTCATCAGACACTACTCAGTTTCACATGTCCATGTCTTATTTCCCCATTTGACCTGTATGTTCCTTAAAACATACCTTGTTTTGCTTTGTATTTTTTTCCCTTTTCCACTGAGTCTTGTTTTGTTTTTAATGAAATATAATTCTTAGTTCTTTTTCCTTGTTATCAAGAATTTTTTTTACTGTACAAGCTTCATTAATATGAAAAGTAAAGGTATATAGCTTCGAAAGTCAATCTACACCATCATTAGTCATTAAAAAAAAAAAAAAACAACCAAACCCGTTGCCGTCGAGTCAATTCCAACTCATAGCGATGCTATAGGAGAGAGTAGAACTGCCCCATAGGGTTTCCAAGGAGCATCTGGTGGATTTAAACTGCCAACCTTTTGGTTTGCAGCTGAGCCCTTAACCACTGAGCCGCCAAGGCTCCTCATTAGTCATTAGGGAAATGCAAATCAAAACCACAGTGAAGTACTACTTCACACCTACTAGGATGACTATAATAAATAAATAATGCCTGTGAGGATGTGCAGAAATTGGAACCCTCATCCGTTGCTAGTGGGAATGTAAAATGGTTCAGCCACTATGGAAAAATTTGGTGGTTCCCCAAAGAGTTAAACAGAGAATTAGCATATGATCCTGCAATTCCACTCCTAGGTACGTACCCAAAAGAATTGAAAACAGGTGTTTGAACAAATACAGGTATACATATGTTTATAGCAGCACTATTGACAAGAGTCAAAAGGTGTAAATGGCCCAAATGTCCATCAACAGATGAATGGATGAACAAATTGTGTTATATACATACAATGAAATATTATTCAGCCATAAAAATGAATGAAGTTCTGATACATGCTACAACGTGAATGAACCTCCAAAACATTATGCTAAGCGAAAGAAGCAAGACATAAAAAAGTCATTTATTGGATGATTCCATTTATAGGAAATATTCAGGAGTAGATAAAATCTAAAATCATTAGAGACAGAATGCAGATTGGTAGTTGCCAGAGGCTACAGGGAGGAGAGAATGTCGGAGAAACCGCTTAGTGGGTTTTATTTTGGAGTGATGGAAATGTTTTGAAATTAGATGGAGGGGAGGGCTGCATAACACTGTGAATGTACTAAATGCCACTGAATTGTTCAGCTTAAAATGGTTAACTTTATGGTATATGAATTTTACCACAATAAATTATTTTTAAAAAAGTAAATCTAAGTGTGTAGATTATTGAAATGGGATAGTTACAGAGCCTTATAATTGATTCAGTATAATTAATCCTATGAAAATTCTGTTGTTAACATATTACCAAGAACTACACATGGAGTCTCCATGAGTCGGAATTGATTCGACGTCAGCTAACAACAACCAGATCTTAACATTCCTGTGGTTTGTCGGCTTTTTCTTTTTAACTAAACTTTTTATCTTGAGATAATTATAGATTCACATGCAGTTATAAGAAATAATACAGAGATCCTATGTACCTTTTACTCAGTTTCTCCCAATGGTAATACCTTGCAAAACTGTAGTTTAATGTCACCACCAAGATACTGACATTGATACAGTCAAGACACAAAAGAGTTCCATCACCACAAGGATCCTTCCTGTTGCCCTTTTATATAACCACATCCACCTCTTTCCCTTTCTCCCACTCCTCACAACTACTAATCTTCTCCATTTCTCTAATCTTGTCATTTCAAGAATGTTATGTGAATAAAATCATACAGTATGTAACCATATGGGATTGACTATTTTCACTCAACATAATTCCCTGGAGATTCATCCAAATTGTTGTGTGTAGCAATAGTTTGTTTCTTTTTATTGTTGAATAGTATTCCATCCTTATATATTTTAGATACTAGTCCTTTACTGTATATGTGGTTTGTAAATATTCTTGATACTATCCCTTTATCATATATGTGGTTTGCAATATTATCCTCTTAAGAGGGGTCTTTCACAGAACAAACGTTTTTAATTTTGATGAAGACCAAATTATGAATTTTTTTCTTTTATGGATTGTGTTTTTGGTGTTAAGTCTAAGAACTCTTTGCCTAGCCCCAGGTACCAAATATTTTCTCCTGTTTTATAGTTTTACATTTAAGTCTGTGATCCATTTTGAGTTAATTTTTGTATACAATATGAGGTTTAAGTCGAGGTTCATCTTTTTATTTGCCTGTTGATGTCCAATTCCTCCAGCATATTTGTTGAAAAGGCTGGCTTGATTTTTGAAGTGAGATCAGAACTTCTCTTTCCTTGGCTGCAGACCCAGGCACACTCTATGCCTCCTGAACACCTCTACATAAAGTCCCACAGACACCTCAGACTTAGCATGTCCCAAACAGAGCTCATCTTCATCCTCGTCATCTTCCAACCCATCCTCAACATGTTCTCCTTTCTAAATTCCCTATTGTTGTTAACACTACCCTTCAGCCAATTGCCCAAACCAGAATATCAGGTGCTATCCCTGAATCCACCCTTATCTTTAAACCTAACACGATGCATTGCCAAATCTTTTCAACTCTATCCCAAAATCATCCCTCAAATTCGTTTCCTTCTTTACACCTTCCCTGCCTCCAGCATCTTTGCCTTGATTGCTGCAACAGTCTCCTAATTCTTCTCCCTGGTTTTGGTCTCACTTTCTAATCCATTCTCCACAATGCAGCTATAGTAATTCTCCTAAAATGGGGATCTGATTAGATAACTCTTCCTCTTTCCATTGTTTCCCAATGCCCTAAGGCAAAAATTTCAGCAAGCCTTTTACCAGACTCTGGATTAAATTTCCAGCCTCATCAGCAGCACTAACACAGTGCCTAAACCAAAAAAAGAAAAAGAAAACCAAACCCATTGCCGTTGAGTCGATTCCGACTCATAGTAACCCTATAGGACAGAGTAGAACTGCCCCATAGGATTTCCAAGGAGGGGCTGGTGGATTCGAACTGTGGACCTTTTGGTTAGCAACTGAGCTCTTAACTACCGAACCACCAGGGCTCCACACAGTGCCTACCTAACCATAAATATTTATTGATTGTCAGAGGCTTAAATAATAGATGATGCAAACTCCCCTCTGTCAACATTAGAGATACCGTTTTTAATAGTGTTCATGTCTACATTCTCCAAGTGTCCATGTTTAATGGAGATAGGGCCTGTCCCAAGACCTGGTGTTTTCCTTTGGGTTCCTCCATTACAGAAGTGAGACAAGGATTTGGCTGCAAAAAGTTTATTTAGGACAGTATTTCAAGAAGCAGGAGTAAGAGAGTGTGAAGAATGAGGCAGTGAAGAAAGACAAGCTTTCTGTTGAGACTGGTGAGAATAAAATACATCTGAAAATGGGTGGTAGAGCCTGAAAAGTGGAAGCTAGAGTATGTATCCTCCTGATCTTGCCCTCCATTGGTTGAGGGTTGCCCCCAAGGGTGTTAATTCTCCTGTGGTTGTGCTTGCCCTCCTAGGGAGCAACCTCCCGGAATATTGGAACAAACCCGGGGGCAGAAAGACTCAGGGCTCACTTTTGAGGTGGGATGCTGGCTTTACAGGATGAGTTTGAACTGGCACAAAACTGTCCACTGCTGCTGAAACTGGAATCAGAGGTGGGTTGTTGAGATATGATGAAAGCATCAGAGGTTTTTGCTAAACCCAAGGTGGAGGAAGTCAGCAGCAATGTCAGTCTTCCTTCTGGATGTCAGTTGAAGACCTGTTTATTTTTTTAATCTCTCACATATGAGAAATAACAATCATATAAGAATTCAAAGCAGGATAGGCTCAGTGTCATTGCAGTGGTATGGAGAATATGTGCAATAAGTGCTATAGCAGTTTACGAGACAGTTTTTAAAAATCAACTATCAAATGTGAACAACTCTGATATGCCAGAGCATTGTATTCTTAACTCCCGGGGTTACTGGAAGGATCAAATGAAATAATCTTCATAAAGCATTTTGCACAGTACCTGGCACAAAGCAAGCACTCAGTCAATGTTAATGTTTATGGGATTATTATTGCTGACTGTCAGAATCCATCAGACCCCCATTAGCAAATAGTAGTAAATGATCTGTCAACAGGAGCAGGGACAGTCATTAAAACGGGATCTAATTTTAGTCTTCTGGGAGACAAAAGATGCCAGATTCTCCCGAAATGTTGACTCCTTCCTGGAACACGTAGTTTAATTTTCCAAAGTTAAGTTGCATGATTTGTAAAATGAAAATGAAATTGTACTGTGCTTTGTAAGAGACCCAGAAAAATCTTCAGCACTGTACAATATAAATGAAAAAATGTTATTTTTCCATAGGGCATAATTAGAAATAAAGAAGCAAGGTCAGTCACAAAGTTCTGAGCTATAAAGGAGGAAAGGAAGAAAAGTCCTTTTTTCCCCCCAGTTATTTTATGGCCACCAGGTTGAACTCGTACTTATCCAATGAGCCCCAAAATGGAATACCGTTCTGCACCAACTATACTGATGATAGTGATTCAGGGAGTAAATGATAAGATTCCCTCCTTCTAAAGTGCTTTTAGAATTGGATTCTAGTATGTTTCATTTTGCTGTTGGCCGATCACAACAGAGAAAAGTGAAGACATCGTGCTGAAGAGAGGATGCTGCATAGAAAAGGAAGAGAGATCCCCTAATCTACAGATATGGATGGAGAAGACAGTTATGCTGTAGCATAAGGAAAACATAAAAAAAAAAAACAATAAGAGAGGAGAAAATGGCTTAGAATAGAAGAGAAGGAATCAAGGACAAATAGAAATACATTAAAATGCAAAATAACAATAAAAGGACATTGAAGGGGAAAAGCAGGTGATTATTACACAGATTAAATGGAAACCATCAAAGTGGAGGTGAAAAGCTTTTAAGTGAGTGTGAGTATCCAACGAAATTTCATCATCTTTACCAAGACAAAGTTGGAGTCCCTAAATTCTTTTAAGACATTTTGAGGTCTTTTCCCCTCTGTCAATCTCAGACTTCCTCTTCTACTTTTCTTCCCCCCCCCTTTTTTTTTAAGAGAGGAGGGGAAAAGCATTAAGAATAAGAGAACTGCCTTCTTCCCAGGGGTGTCTTCCTAATCCCCTTCCAGTCAGTTCCACAGTGGGTCAAATCCACATTCCTGGGTCTTAGAGGCACCGTTCTTCTCCCTTCCTCTGCTCACATCATTCTGCTCCTGCGCCTGCATAGTTTGTGTTATCAGTGATGCATAGCCTGAGAAATCCAGGACCTGTGCCAGCTCTCTAAGTAATATGATTAACATCTAAAGAAACACCAGAAGCCCGTGACTTGGTTCTTTTGCAATTTAAAATCATATTCAAAATACCCTTTGGTCATAGGCATCTGGAAATATAGTCCCTTATAAATAGCTTTCAGGAATCTTTCTGTGTTCAAAACCCAGCTTAGAGTTCTCTATTTCTTAATAGTGCCTGTCAGTAACTAGTAACTGTGAAAGAGTTTGAAAACATAAGTTGGTGTGCAAATGCTAGATAATAGCAACTCCCTACGTAACTGGGCAGCATTTCTGTTGTACAGCTTTTTTTTTTTCCTGGATTCTCCCAATCTGAGAGAAAATGGACTTGAATTCCTCTAATTGGTTTAGACCCAGACAAGCCATATGAATGACCTCATTCACCCACATGTGTCACTGCTGTCTCCAAAACAACAGAAGAGATGACCAAGACCCCAAGCTCTCCAGCCAGGTGGCAAGGAATGTTTTGGTGTCGTGACAGGCAACTACTGGTATTAGAAAATATAAGGTGACTTCTAGACAGAGTAAAAGGGGCAACGTCTCAAGCTCTCATTTTTAATAGGGAGTCCATAATACAAATCTCTTAACATGATATTTTTTAAAAGAGAGACGGTTTATCTATTAGAGTCTTTCAACAACTAACACCCTTACAAATGACCAAATCCTAGGTGGTCAGCAGCTTAGCAAAAATGTTCAAGTACCTTTTCCTAACACAAAAACTCCTTTGAAGATCCAGCTCCCGCTAATGATCCCCAGCAGCTCTGGTCAATGTTCCTTTTCACAAATGAAGCTTTTCAAAAACTTTCAGGGGACAAATATGGCTTTGAGTTTTCAAACAAATCCTTGTATTTAAAAAAAGTGCTGAAACAGGCATACTTCATAGTCTTAAATGCACACATGTTAAGCCTGAGGGATTGGTTCAAAGCAAATGTTATAGCAGTGTAAATGTTCTCTTTCCCTAGTATTAACAATAAAAACCATTTGCCGTGGAGTTGATTCTGACTCATAATGACCCCATGTGTGTCAGAGTAAAGCTGTTCTCCATAGGGTTTTCAATGGCTGAGTTTTTGGAAATAAATCGCCAAGCCTTTCTTCTGAAGCGTCTCTGGGTGGACTCTTAGCATCCCCACCATTCCCAGCAGAAAAGAGAGAGCTACTGTAACCCAAGAGTGTAAAAAATGTCTGGTCCTTACTCTCAGTGGCTTAAATTGAGTCATTTGCCCATCTAGGCTGAGAGAATGGAATGCTTTGAATGATTGATTGATGTTGTAGGTTGGGTCTTCTGGGAAGCAGATGCCAAGACAGAGTGTTTTTTCTGGGGGGAGGGGGTAATAGCACCTGCAGAAAAAGGGTAGGAAGCAGAATTGGGCAGAAAGAGCTATCATATCACAATGCAGATCTTGTGAAGTCTGTGCCAGCCCACTGGGGAGCTCTGGAGCAAACAGTGTCCATTGGAGGAGTCTCCCATTGGGCAGGTGTGAGGATAGTCTGTATATAATTTGGGACTGTTAATTTTCTTTTCCTACTAGTTAGAGTCATAGAATGGGACTCAGATCTTATCTTAAACATCAGTATCTTAGTATATGAAGTGGAGGGTGATGGATTAATATAAAACAATGGTTCTTCCAAAAAAACCAAACCCGTTGCCATCGAGTCAATCCCGACTCATAGCGACCCTATACGACAGAGTAGAATTGCCCCATAAGGTTTCCAAGGAGCACCTGGTGGATTTGAACTGCCGACCTTTTGGTTAACAGCCGAGTGCTTAACTACTGAGCAAACCAAAAACCCAAACCCATTGCTGTCAAGTCAATTCCGACTCATAGCGACCCTATAGGACAAAGTAGAATTGCCCCATAAGATTTCCAAGGAGCGCTTGGTGGATTTGAACTGCTGACCTTTTGGTTAACAGCCACAGCTCTTAACCACTACACTACCAGGGTTTCCAATGAGCAAACCAGGGCTCCTTAAACCAGTGATTCTTAACAAGTTGTAATTTTGCCACCCCAGGGGACACGGCGATGTTTGGAGACATTTTTGATTGTCACCATTTGGGGAAGGTGCCACTGGCAGCTAGAGGGTAGAGATCATGGATGCTGCTAAACATCCTATAATGCACAGGACAGCACAACAACAACAAAAAGTTGTCCACAGCCTGAGCCCAGGAGAACTAGATGTGCCGGCTATCACCACCGACCTCTCTGACAGTGATCACAATAGAGGGTTCCAGACAGAGTGGGAGAAAAATGTACAACAAAATTCAAATTCACAAAAGAGACCAGACTTACTGGTCTGATAGAGACTGGAGGAACCCCGGAGACCTTGGCCCCCGGACGCCCTGCTAACTGAGAACTGAACCCACTCCCAAAGTCCACCTTTCAGCCAAAGACTAGACAGGACTATAAAACAAAAAATAACATGTGTGAGGAACATGCTTCTTAGTTCAATCAAGCATACGAGACCACATGAGCAACACCCGCCCAAAAGCAAAGACTAGGAGGCAGGAAGGGACAGGAAAACTGGAGGAATGGACACGGGAACCCAGAGTGTAAAAGGGAAAGGGGGAGAGTGCTGACACATTGCAGGGATTGCAACCAATGTCACAAAAACAATTTGTGTATACATTTTCGAATGAGAAACAAATTTGCTCCGTAAACTTTCACCTAAAACACAATAAAATTAAAAAATATATATTCAGGCAAAAATGTCTATAGTGCCAAGGTTGAGAAATCTTGCTCTGTAGATAAAGATACATAACTTATGCACACATACGTACTGAGAGAGGCCATGAAAACCTTTTGTGTTTGACAAATTCTTGAGAATGAGTTTTTATTTTTATTTGCATCTGTTAAGACTTGTTATTGAGATTCCATTGCACTCATTTAACTTTTGGACAAAAAGACTAGATTAAATTAGTGAAATATCTAAATCCTGGATTTTTTTTAAAAAAATTCTGTTTTTGTTTTTTGTTTGAGACAAATAGCAACTTGAATGAACTTAAGTATTCTTTAGTATTTAAAGTCCTTAAAGATTTTGCTTTGGTGAATAGATAAGAATCATTTGTGCTTAGCATATAAATTGCCTTACGAAAGTGTCATTTCAAAAGTATTAGTTTGTCTCTGATCATTTAAATATACCGGGCCGTAGAGTAATCATCTTTATTTACTCTGGAAGTTTATTGTATTGTATTCTTTTTTCATTATATATTACAAAGTTGAATGTCAGTGCCAGTTTGGATTGAAATATCAAAAGTTCAAAATTAGAGTTAAATTGGTGAAAATTCACTGCAGTGTGCCTTCTTATGCGAGAACATGATTTTCTTTCTGGGACTTTGACTAAAAAATAACACAACAAAAGCAAACTTTCAGCACTGTGCATTTTGAACCATCCAATAGATGCTTTAGCCTTCAGGGACTTTAGCTCCAGAGCTGCTGCTAGGAAAATAAAAAGACTGGTTAATGCCTGAAGGGATAAAAAAGATCAGCTAATCAAAAAAAAAAAGTTTTCTCCAAGATGTGAAGTGCTTGTTCAATCCTAGATCAAGGACTAGATGTTCAAAGTTCTATGTATGAGGTTTAACATTACTTTGGAAATAGTCTAGAAGAAAGTTTGATATCAGTGCACTAAAATCATTTGTAAGTAGGAACTGTAGTGATGCCAGCTCTTTACTCGTGCAAAATCCACTGTTCTTAACTAATCACAAAAATCATCCAGTGCTTTTATATCCAACCATCTATATTCATATAAGGGACTCCTGGTGGCTCAACGGTTAAGTGCTGGGCTGCTAACCAAAAGGTTGGCAGTTTGAACCCACCCAGTGGCTCCTCGGGAGAAAGACCTGGTGATCTACCCCCGTAAAGATTATAGCCAAGAAAACCCTATAGAGCAGTTCTATTCTGTCACATGGGGTCGCTGTGAGTTGAAATCAACTCAATGGCACCTAACAACATCAAAAACATATTCATATAACCATAAAAAAATCAGTTATGACAGAGTGAGGAAAAGAACACAAACCATCCTAATCACTATATTTTGAAAGCTATTTGCAAACAAATGTGATGGTTAAAAGGGAGGAGAATGATGAATTATTGCTTACCAAAAAAAAAAAAAAGAAAAAGAAAAAGAAAGCAAGCAAGAGTATAAGTGATACTATTTAAATTCTCAGGAATCTCCAGTCCTTTATGATTATATCACTAAGTGCATGCAAAATGCCTTTTGAAAAGATACTCCTCAAGAGACGTAAGATGCTAAGCTACACAGAGTCTTGGTCTGACTTAGGACAATAGTGTTCTTCTTCCTGAAGCCTCCCAGATTGCTCCCAGCCTCAATGCTTCCTCCCTTCTAGAAATTCATATTGCTCTCGGTGAGTAACACACAGACTAGCATTTTAAAAGTCTCTAATTTGTCGCACATGCATTTGTCTTTCCAGAATTCCCACAAAGTGCAAGGTTCTTGAGAACAGGGATTTCTCATGTTTTGTCTTTGCCATCCTCCCCAAGATGAAAACACAGTTCAGTGTATATAACAGCACTCAAAAAATGCTTGGGGAATAATTGATTCTTGAGCTTACCTGTCATACTCTCCACTCTAGACTAAGTTTAGGTCCTGCTAAATGATAGAAATCGCGTGGCTATCCCTAACTGGCTAGAGTTGGGGATAGCCAGGCGAGTTATCATCAAAGAGGCAAGCTAGATATGAAACTTGCGCTGGAGATGTGTCTGCCAAACTAATCCCTCTCCTATTCTGCTCTGACATCCACCTTTTAACTTGAATAAACACACACACACAAAAAAGAAACCCGTTACTGTCGAGTCAATTCTGAATCATAGCAACCCTGTAGGACAGAGTAGAACTGTGCCCATAGGGTTTCCAAAGCTGTAATCTTTACAGAAGCAAACTGCCATCTTTCTGCTGAGGAGTGGCTGGTGGGTTCGAACCGCCAACCTTTTTGTTAGCAGCCGAGCACTTAACCACTGTGCCGCCAGGGCTCCTTTGAATAAATGTTGTTAGGTGCCAGTGAGTTGGTTCCAACTCATAGCAACCCTACGTACAACAGAACAAAACAGTGCCCAGTCCTGCACCATCCTTATAATCATTGCTATGTTTGAGCCCACAGTTACAGCCACTGTGTCACTCCATCTCGTTGAAGGTTTTCCTCTCTTTTGCTGACCCTCTACTTTACCAAGCATGACGTCCTTCTCCAGCGACTGGTCCCTCCTGATAACATGTCAAAAGTACGTGAGGCGAAGTCTCACCATCCTCACTTCTAAGGAGCATTCTGGCTGTACTTCTTCCAAGACAGATTTGTCTATTCTTCTGGAAGTCCATGGTGTATTCAATATTCTTCACCAACGCCATAATTCAAAGGCATCAATTCTTTTTTGGTCTTCCTTATTTGTTGTCCAGCTTTCACGTGCATATGAGGTGATTGAAAATACCATGGCTTGGGTCAGGGGTATTTTAGTCCGCAAAGTGACATCTTTGCTTTTGAACACTTTAAAGGGTCTTTTGCAGAAGATTTGCCCAATGCAATACATGTTTGATTTCTTGACTGCTGCTTCGATGGGTGTTGATTGTGGATCCAAGTAAAATGAAATCCTTGACAACTTCAATCTTTTCTGCCTTTATCATACTGTTGCTTATTGGTCCAGTTGTGAGGATTTTTGTTTCTTTATATTGATGCGTAATTCCATACTGAAGGCTGTAGTCTTTGATCTTCATCAGTAAGTACTTCAAGTCCTCTTCGCTTTCAGCAAGCAAGGCTGTGTCATCTGCATATCACAGGTTGTTAATGAGACTCTCTCCAATCCTGATGCTGCGTTCTTCTTCATATAGTCCGGTTTCTCAGATTATTTACTCAGCATACAGTTTGAATAAGTATGGTGAAAGGATACAATCCTAACACATGCCTTTCCTAATTTTAAACCATGCAATATTCCCTTGTTCTGTTCGAAAGACTGCCTCTTGGTCTATGTACAGGTTCTTCATGAGCACAATTAAGTGTTCTTGAATTCCCATTCTTCACAATGTTATCCATAATTTGTTATGATTCATACAGTCGAATGCCTTTGCATAGTCAATAAAACACAGGTAAGCATCTTTCTGGTATTCTCTCCTTTTAGCCAGGATCCATCTGACATCTGCAATGATATCCCTCATTCCTTGTCCTATTCTTAACCTGGCTTGAATTTCTGGCAGTTCCCTGTCAATGTACTGCTGCAACTGCTTCAATAAATAATAGCTGCCATTTACTCAGTGCCCACCTTGTAACAGATGCTATTACATGCTTTGTGTGTCTTGCCTTATTTTAGTAAAATAAAGTATTTCCACCCAAGCCATAGTAGGAATCTTGCAAACTATCAGTATGAGTGATGAGAGGGACTTGGTGGAGAAGCCCACCCCACCCTCATAAATTTTCCATCATTCATCCAGTCTTTGTTCATCCATTCTTGATTTACTGCTTTGGGTTATCATATCAAACTATGCCCCACCAAACCAATGATGCCTCCAGATTTTTACACATCTCTTGATCATCAGGTAAAAGTCTGAGGTTTCCTTGATTCGTCCTTCTTTCTGGTACCCTTACATTTAACCCATCGTTTCCCATCATACCATCCCTTATTTTGTGTTCTGGCAGTTTATCAGCTCTAGCCTGGAAGATTCCTCTAGTCTTCAAATGACCACCCTGTTGCCATGTTTTCCATGCTTCAATTCATCTGAAAACACCACTCTGATCATGTTATTTCCCTATTTCAAACAAAAATTAATGTTGAATATGAAAATGTTCGGAGTCATTGCCACCAGGGTAGGGAGCAAGATAGCTAGAGAGACATGGTGAAACGGAGATTTCTCTTTTCAAAGATTTTTTTTTGTTCTTGAGTTTTATTATCATCTGAATACATTAAAAAATAAATAAAATTTTAAAATAATTAGTTATTTTAAAAAATATTTGAATGCCTTCCTGTGAACAACTGAATGATGTCTACATTCTTAACACTCAATACACTCAAAACACTCACTTCACTTGACACTCGATACCACTCTTGTTTGTCTCCAACCTACATTTCCAGCCCTAGAATCTTCAATCCTCCTCTGTTTATTCTCCACATCCAGGCCTTTACTAGTGCCAAAAAAATTTGTTCATTCTGTTCTTGTCATCCAGTATGTTTCTTCTGTCTTGCGCATCAAATTCTTACCCAACTTTGAAGGAAGGTCCAGTTTAAAAACAACCCTCCTTTATTAACTTAATCCAGATGCCCTGTAACCCCCATAGGTATTTCTGCTTCTTTGAGCACCTTCAATTACCAGAAAAAGAAAGGAAGTACCTACTAGGGGCCAGAAAGTAGACTCTCCAACCATGCACTTTACAACATCTTATCATCTGTACATCAGTTTCCTCATCTGTAAAATGGTCATAATAATAGTACCTTTCTCATAGGGTTGCACATTCCTTTAAATATTTCATTGGATGCCTACTATGAGACAGGGTCCTGGAGATACAGTGGTGAATAAAATAGACGGAGACCTGTCCTCATTGAGTTTACCTTCTGGTAGGAAAGGCTTAAATGCAATATACCTATAAAGCTCTTTAAGAAGTACCTGGGCAATCTAAATGACCATCAACAGATGAATGGATAAACAAAATATGATACGTACACACCATGGAATATTATTCTGTCATAAAGAGAAATGAAGTCCTGATACATGCTACAATATGGATGAACCTTGAAAACATTATGCTGCGTGAAGTAAGTCAGTCACAAAAGGATAACTATTGTTATGACCCCGCTTATACGAAATATCTAGAATAGGCACATGTATAGAAACCAAAATGTATTAGTGGTTACTAGAGAGGGGGAAAGAGGAATTCATTGCTTAGGAGGTACTGAGCTTCTGTTCAGGGTGATGGAAAAATTTGGAAACTGATGGTGGTGATGGTTATACAACAGGATGAAGGTAATTAATGTCACTGAATTGTACATATAAAAAAAAAGTTGAAATGACAAGTGTTTTGTTATATATACTTGTTATTGTTAGTTGCCATCGAGTTGACTGACTTATGGCGACCCCATGTATAACAGCACGAAACGTTATCCGGTCCTGTGCCATCTTAATGATCGTTGGTATGTTTGAGTCCATTGTTTTGACTGTTGTGTCAATCCATCCCAATGAGGGCTTCCCTTGCCTTTGCTGGCCCTCCACTTTACCCAGCATGATGTCCTTCTTCAGCAATCAGTCCCTCCTGATGACACATCCAAACTAAGGGAGTTGAAGTCTTGGACAATATTCTGTGATTCATAGGGTTTTTATTGGTTAGTTTTTGGAAGTAGATCTCCAGGCCTGTCTTAGTCTGGAAGCTCTACCACCCATCTGTCAGTTTGTTGTACTGTAGTTGCTTGCATGTTGCTATGATGTTGTAAGCTGCCACTGGTATTTGAAATACCAGCAGGGTTATACTTACCACAATTTAAAAAAAAAAAAAAGCGCCTGGCTCTATAAACATTAGCTATTATTACTGTTGCCTCCATTTGGTATTTCTATTTACAGATGAGGAAACTAAGGCTCACAGCCTATTAGATAAGATGCTGAAGGTCAAATGGCTAGTAAAGGATTCCAACTCAGGTCTTCCTGACTCATACAACTGGTGATCTTTCTGCTACACCAGGGTGTCCAAACCTGAGCTGAACATCAGAATCACCCAGGGAGCTTTACAAAAAATACAGATGCTCAAGCCCCGGTCCCAAATGGACTATGTCAGAAATCCTAGAGATGAGCTAAGTATCAGTATTTTTTTTTAAAAAAAAAACTTCTCAGGTCATTGAGATTCACTGCGAAATCGAAAGATGTCTGCACTACATGAAAATCTTTCCTATGCTATCCTATGCTACTTTATTACCCTTATTTGTAAATATCTAATCCATAAATTCATTAAAGATAGGCTCTTGCCTTTCTTATTTACTTTTTTTTTGTCTTCTTCCTCTCCTAGCAAAGTGCCTCATAAGCACTCAGTAAGTATTTGAGTAATTAATTGCTTAATTATTTAATTAAAGTTGCTCTTAAAATGCAAATACTCACAGCTGTGGTACTATAAGCCTATTATGAGCTATTATTGATCTTCCTAGGGATAGTTATTAATCGGTTAAGAACCAGTACTTGGGAAGAACAGGTTAAACATCTGGGAGTGGGATGGAGAAGGCCCCCAAACCAGATTTAGGCACATCATTGCATCTCCCTTGCTTTACTTAACCTTGCCCACATCTCATTGACAACTTCAGGTACAATGCAGACAATATATTACTAAAATTCAAGAGATTTCCTCTCTTGTTTAGTTTCTTTTAAGTTGACACATACATCTCTGTTGGAAAATAAGAAAAAAAATCTCTTTTTTAAAGAAAGAAAAAACTCTTTTATTCTTGTCACACTATGAACGTGGAGTTCACTGCTATACTTTAAGATTATAAAGATCCCAAAATGCAGTGGCTGATTATTCACAGTAGACATGTTAAGTCAAGAAGCTTATTTTTTCTCTCTTCGCTAAGGCACAAAGCCTGGGGCTATATGCATTTTTATTACACTTTACTGTCTTGGTTTCACTTGAGGATTAAAAAGAGAGGCAAGGTACAGTGCACGTATCCTGATGGATTTTAGGATTTCTTGCTTTAGTGAAAGGAAGAATCTCATAAAGTACCTCAGTTTATTGTTCAGGGAAGTGTACCTACTTCCGTGATGAGCTAGAAATTCAATCTTTTGTTTTTTCTATAAAACATCATCTTGTATTTTGGAATTCTTTTTGTTCCTGTAGTTTTCTGCACTATGCAAAGCCACCTGAAAAAAAAATATCCTTGGTTTAGATTTGAGGTAAAAATGACTAAAACAATTCAGGGAAGTCTTATGACTACATAGTGAGTTTACAAACTACCTTCGCATTTAGGTGAGGTGGAGTGAAGAAGGAGGGGGGCAGAGGAGAGGCGAAGAGGGCGAGGTCAGAATCGGGTAAAGAAGGCAGAGGGAGAGAGGCTGTAGAAAGAGAGGGAGTGAATACATGTCAAAGTTTTAACCCCTCTTCTGGCAGATCCACACGGAGAAACAATAGAAGTGTATTGCTCCATCCTTGGTCCTCCCTTTAAGACCCACAAACTGTACTTATTTATTTAACTTGCACTTTATCTTCTTATATGCAGAGAACAGAGCAGTGGCTGAATGTAGTAGGATTTGAGAGTACAGTGGATGAGATCTTCCTGTTTATTGATTTGTATAGACGGCCTAATACTGGTTTGGCAGTTCTGCGTCAGTGAGAGAAAAGAAAAGCGCTTTTCAGAGGCCTGGAAGAGGAGAGCTAGGAACTGGAAAGAGGGGCTCTTGGCAGACAAGGTTCTTTGATAGGCAGTCAAATTGACTGTGAAGGGAGTCAAGGTCAGGAAGCTTCGGAATTGCTGTGAGGACTGTGTGGGACTTAAGGAGCGTTGATTTCCTTGGTTAAGGATTGTTGCATACATACTTCAGCAAATTCTCCCTCCCAAGTTTCATTTAGAAAGGTGATTAGTAGAAGAAACTGAAAATCTCCAAGTTTATTTTTACCCAAAATAGAAGGGATTCACAACTGAGATAAAAATGTTTATTTTCTGGAGTTTTATCTTCAGGATTTCATATATCCTCAGGATTTCAACCTGCTTCAGTCATCTTTCACTACGAACTGCTACATAGGCTGTATTTTTTTTTTTTTTCAGATGATACCAGTCTGTTTTATCCCATTGATGATTATTTCAAATCACCACTTCTGGTCCTTGGGAACACTCCTGTGTTCTAATACCAGGAGGCATAATTACCATGTGAACATTATGCTACTTATGGCCTAAAATGCCCCTAGAAAGGAATGCTCCAGTGACCTCAGAAAATTTCCATGAGAATGATATCCTCCAAATGTGAAATAAATAAAACTCAAGAATAAATAGCTGAAGCTTAAATGTAAATGATTTAATGTAATGGTGTTGCAAGGTGAGAGCCACTTGACTTTAGCTCCTGCTGCAAATCATGAGATACATTAGGAAGGCTTTTAAAAGGGAATCTATTTTTTAAGATAAAATCTGCATAAAGTTACATCAGCTAAGCAGAGTAATTGAACTTTTATCTCTTTGAGACTAAAAAGGAAAAGAAAAGAAAGCAGAAGAAATGCTTTCTATGGTCTCCTTCTATCACAGTTTTTCATAAAAGTCTGTAGAAGCAACTAAAACTAAAAATGTTGACAGATGAAGCAGGATAGGAAGTTGATTGCTGCTTTTATAAATTAAAACTGATGACACCCTTAAGGTACTTGGGTCTATGAAGTCAATTTAATGTTGGTATAATCTGACTCCATTATCACAGAAAGAGGCTAGTTGAGTGAGCGTGAAAAACCAATAACCAAACTTCCAAAATACATTTTAGAAATCAGTGAGGTGAAAATGAAAGGCTTAACAATGGACAAAGGACTTGCTGTTTGTCCTCTCTTGCTTTCCGGATGAAGGGAGAGTTCGTCAGAATTAGAGGAAGAATGTCCCTAGAGAAGCATTGGAACTACTGAAGGCTAGGGGTTCCTGTTCACATCATGGCTCACCTATCTTGCAGGAATGCAGAGCCACTTCATTTTAAGCACTATCTGTTTCCTTCAGCACAGTCTGTCTGCTCTTCTGGTAGGTTCTACAGAACATAATGGGGTTGGGAGTGAAGAGATGGGCGGAGAAGAGAGGAAAGGGATAAGAGGAAATAAGAAGTCAGAGATTAAGAAAGAAGGAGGAAGTCAGCACGGAAATATAAAAAAGGAAGGGAAAGAAAAAGCTATGAGAAAGAGATAGAAAAAGAGGTGGATTAATGATGGTCTCAGGTGGCACACATTAGCATCCAAGCCATAAATCACAGAAAATCAACTAATAATTATGCTCCTACTCAAAGCGAGCACTGTGCTAGCACTGATTGCTTTCCTGTGATCTATATGAAGTCACATGCAAGAAACTAACTCCTAAGTGTCTCAATGTCAAGAAAACATGCAAATAAATTTAAGGAAAAGGGAATTCCGCTTAATCATTTCATTCAACAAGCCTGGGTTGTTTTGTCACAGAGCTGTACCTGTCTCAAGCCCTCATTCTAAACCTTATCTCAGACCATTTTTTTCCAGTGGTAACTCAAAGCAGAATTAGAAAAATAATGGATTTTAGCTGGAAATGATTATTATTTGTTAAAATGACTTTAACGGAATTTGTAAATAAATATCAAGGGATTTCCATGATAATTTTGGGTATGTATTTATGGGTGTTAGATGTAAGGATTTGGAAGTAAGGATAAATTATAAGGCCCTTTTCCAACACAGACACATGCACACACAAAACTGTACAAATAGCAACATTTCTGGACAAACATCCATGTAGAGAGTCATGTGTGTGTATGCAGTTTATTCACTAGCAAAACAGCGTGGAAAGAGTTTTTTTTTGTTTGTTTTTTAATGGACTAATTCATGTAGGTATGATGTCTAGTTCTTGCATGCCCATGATATTTATCAAGGGTCTAGACAAACTGATAGCTAGAAAATTGAAACGTACATGCCCAGTTACATCTTTCCCCAAGACTGGGAGTAAAAACAATTTAGGTATATAGTATCAGTAAGAACGCTTGGACACTAGGAAGAGATCACATTGTCCAGCAACCTATTTACACGTAAGGAGGGGATCCTTGGCTCTCCTAAACCTCCACTGAAGGTAAAAGCTTATAAGTAATTTAACTAACAGGTAAAAAGAAAAATTGGAAGCCCTTGAAAATTTGAAACAGAGTTAAGTAACGAACATTTGCATTTTGATAAATTTATTTGAAATCACTTCTAAGAACCACAATGCTGTTATCTGTCTTTTTTCTTTTTCTTTCTTCTTTTTCTTTTTTGACTTATTTAAAGCAATTCTGAAGAAAGAGTAAAATAAAACATCCTTCAAAATACACAGAGGATAAACCACATAGGGGGCACAGTTATGGATCCTTCTTGGACATAACCAAACACCTTTCAAGTTTGGATTTCTGGGCTTGAAGGCGTAGGACCATAGTCTTATGGGACAACATGATCAATTAGCATAAAGTTTATGTTCTACATCCTAGTTTGGTGTGTAGTGTCTGGGGTCTTACAAAGCTTTCAAGCAGCTATCTAACAGACAACTATTGGTCTCTACTCATCCAGAACAAAAGAGAAAGAAGGAAACCAAAGACTCAGAGAAGAAACTAGTCTATAGGACAAATAGTCTACACAAACCATGGCCTCATCTACCCTGAAACCAGCTACCCAGCTACCACTACCGACTATTCTGAGCAGGGTCACAATAGATGCATCTTGATTGAATGGGAGAAACAATGTGGAACAAAACTCAAATTTTTAAAAAGTCCAGACTTACTGGACTGGTTGAGACTGGAGAACTCCTGGAGACTATCGCCCCGAGATACCCTTTAAACCTTGAACTGAAACTATCCCCTGAAGTTACTTAAATAACAGAGTGGGTCATAAAACAAAGAATATAACTGCGAGTACTGTCACAGTATGGTCAACAATTACCCTAAAGCAAACAGGAGAAGGTAAGGGAGCAGGGAAACTAGATTACTGGAAAAGGAACAACCAGAACAGAATTAACGAGAATGGTGACACATTGTGAAAAATGTGATCAACGTTATTGAATAATTTGTGTAGAAATTGTTAAATGGGAACCTAATTTTCTATGTAAACTCTCACTGAAAACACAATAAAATACTATTAAAAAAAAATACACAGAGGAGCAGGCTGAGCTTTGGAAAACAGTCACATCTGAAATTAAGGGTGTTATTATTAAGTTAGATGACTTGGTACTCATTCATTATCCTCGAAACTACATTTTCAATCTTACCTCAGTCATACTTAGCACAACGTCTCACAGATAATAATAACTCAAAAAGTCCTTTTATTTATTCATTTATTGAATTATTTATTGAGCACCCCCTATGTACTAGACACTGTGCTAAATTGTGAACAAGACTGACATGATCCCTGTCTTCATGGACAAGGAGCTCACATTCTAGTAAATATCCTTTCAATGAATATAGAGACTTTTTTTTTACTGGAGGAGAAGATATCTAGAAAGGAAGTTTTTGCAAACAGTACACCACCTACAGAAGTCATCTGACATGAGACGGCAAATGTAATAATATACTGTATTCATAGTTTTCAAGGAGCCCTGGTGGCACAGTGGTTAAGAGCTGGGCTGCTAACCAAAAGGTTGGCAGTTTGAATCTACCAGCCATTCCTTGGAAACCCTACGGGGCCGTGCTACTCTGTCCTACATGTTCACTATGAGTCGGAATCTACTCAATGGCAACAGGTTTGATCATAGTTTTCAAATATAATTATTTAAAAGTTAGAATAAAACAAATATGGAGAAGATCTAAGCTCTGGGTTTGTTTTATTATTTTTTAAATCCAGTATTATAGGCAAAACAAATCTAAATTGTTTTCTTTTTTTCTTGGCTTTGATTAGGAAGGGAGGGAGAGAGGGAGGGAGGGAGGGTGGAAGGAAGGAAAGAAGGAAGAAAAGGGAAGGAGGGAGGGAGGGTGGGAAGGAAGGAGGGAAAGGTAAGGAGGGAGGGAGAGAAGGAAAGAAGGAAGGAAGGAAGGAAGGATGGATGGATGGATGGATGAAAGGAAGGAAGGTGAAAGGAAGTAAATGGAAGGAGGGAGGGAGGGAAGGAAGACCTTTTTGAAATCTTGAAAATGAAATTCTTCATTCAAAAGGTAGTTGCTATGGTGAAGATCCTTTAATAAACTGTACATTAATTCATTCAACTAATATTAATTGAGTACCTGCTGTATATTAGGTACTGGGCTAGTCACTGGAAATATAATAGGGAAAAAGAAAGATGTGTCCATGCCCTTACAGAGCATATTGAAAAAAAAGAGCTTTTTCCCCCCTGACATGCTTTTACCAAAGAATTGCTGCAAACTAGATTATGAGTACTCATGGACCAGATGGCAGTTTTCTGCCCATCTGGAATAGCTCTAAAAAATAGACCCTCGTGTATCAATAGATAAGGTTTCTTCCAGTTCTAAGCTTTTGTGATCTATGATCTAATAGTAAAAACAGGAGGTACACTTCCAAAACCATGTTATTCTTGTATTGCACTTTATAAAAGGAAACAGAGGTATGGTCTGTTGATTCAAAGGAAATTGGGTTCCTCCTGTCTCTTTAAATAATTCTATTTTAACTTCTTTGACTCTTGTTTCTCCTCCCACCTTCTAAAGCTCAACCTCATCCCCTTTTTTCTCACTTTTGTTTCCTTCTTTGAATGACCAAGACAAATTTCTCACCTCCAACTGCCTACACATGGCATCTCAAGTTAAAGGTTCCACCGTTAGGTCAAACTCATGGTGTTTCCAATGAATTCATACAAATATATGCCACTCCTCCCTTTTCTAATTCCCATATTTCCATCAACAATATCCTAATTCTCCCAGTCTTCCACGTTTGAAATCTAGGAGTTGTATTTCTTTCTTCAAAACTTCAGCTCCAACACCAAAATTGATTGACTCTTCCTTCTTTCAAAATGCCTTTTAATCTAGACCTTCTTTTCCATTCCAGGCAACACAGTCTTAATTCCAACACATATCACCCCAACTCCAGTCAACTGCAACAGCCTCTAACTGATCTCAGCCTCAGGACCCCTTTGAATCTGATTTACACCACAATGACAGACTAATCTTCCTAAAACACAACTTTCCTGTAAAATAGTGAGTCACCTCACAGAAATCTTTAGTGGGTCCCTTGGCCTACAGGTTAAATCTTGAGTCTCACAGTCTGGGATGCCTTGTTTTGCATCATCTGCTTCCAATGTTTCTAGCTAAATTCATCTCACTGCCCTCCCCAACACCAATGTTCTGCTTCCCCAGGCCTTTCCTTCGCTTGTCTTTACTGCTCACCTCCAACCCCTTATGCTTCTAAAGATCAGCAACTACGGTATTCATTTCTTATGTATCTCTCTCAGTATTAACTTACTTATAAGTATTAAATACTTAGAGAATGAACAAATAATTAAACCAGTTGCCATTCAGTCAACTCTGACTGATAGTGACCCCACATGTCAGAGTAGAACTGTGCTCCGTAGGGTTTTCAATGACTGCTTTTTCCAGAAGTTGATGGCCAGGCCTTTCTTCTGAGGTGCCTCTGGGTGGGCTCAAACCTCCAAACTTTTGGTTAGCAGCCAATTGTTAACCCTTTCCACCACCCAGGGACTCTGAACAAATAATTAACTGACTAAAAAACTAACTGTGCCAGAATGCAAGATTGTTGTTGTTGTGTGCCGTTGAGTTGATTCTGACTTACAGCAACACTACAGGACAGAATAGAACTGCCCCACAGTTCCCTGGTGGCATAGTGGTTAAGCATTCGGCTGCTAAACAAAAGGTCAGCAGTTCAAACCCACCAGCTACTCCTTGGAAACCCCACGGGGCAGTTCTACTCTGTCCTATAGGGCCGCTATGAGTCAGAATCTACTCGATAGCAATGGGTTTTTATAGGGTTTCCTAGGCTGCAAACTACGGGAGCAGATAGCCAGGTCTTTTCTCTTGTGAAGCCGCTGATGGGTTCAAATTGCTGATCTTTCGGTTAGCAGCCAAGCACTTCACCATTGCTCCATCAGGGCTCCTGAATGCAAGGGTACTGGTATATAATTTCTGGCTTTTGCTTCTTGGTTTCTACGTACCACATTATATTGGTGGTGTAGTAGTTAAGGGCTCAGCTGCTAACCACAAGGTCAACAGTTCGAATCCACCAGCCACTCCTTGGAAACCCTATGGGGGTAGTTCTGCTCTGTCCTATAGGGTCTCTCTGAGTCAGAATCGACTTGGTGGCAATGGATTTCAGTTGCCTTTTTTTTTTTTTTTTTTTGGTGTATAATTTCTTCTTGGTTTCTGTTGGTTTCTGTATATCACTTTATATTGGTTAAAAACACAGCTAGTTAGAAAGGTCTAATGCATGGAGGCTATTGTTCCAAAAAATTTATCATATTTTATTTCAGATTTTCTTTCATTCCCAAGTAACTACAGTCTGTGAGAATCATGTGTGCCTTCATGTGTTGCTCTTTCTTAAAATGATTTTTTTATTTAGTCACTTGAGCATTCAATACACAGAGTATCTTTCTCTGAAGAGAATTTGTGAAAAGAAATATTTTATGCTTGATTCTTTAGTTACTTTAAGACTATTTTCTGAATATTTCCTTTCATTACCCGATGCATTTTTAATTTCAGTCTCACTCACACATTTGTGTAAGTTGGAGTTATAGAAGTGAGAATTCCCTTTTATCTCATTTTAAATTCTTGACAGTATTGGGTGTATGCTGAAACCACTGTCAGAGTTCTCCTTATAAAAGAAAGAAGTGACCTGCAGAGATTGGGGGTCTATGATGGGCTCAGATGCTGCATCTGCATGGTCCTTTTGAAGCTACTAACATTGTTACCAGGGCATATGAGCTGTAGCTGACTCGTACTCCTTCACCCTCTGCATATTCCCCTGGGGATTTTTTTCTGGCTATGAGAAAAGATTTCTGGTCAGAGTTTACTACCATATTGCCTCCTCACTCCCAGCTGCCCATCCCCAATTTCTCATATATTCATCTCTTGAATAATTTGTTCATGAAATGGCATATTCTCCATTTAGAAATAATTATATATTCCAAATATTCACTTGCATGTGTTCTACAACACTTCTCTATAGTCTTATGGTATCCCATTCTTTAAGACCAACAATGGACCTCCTGTATATAAATATATACCTCCATTATAAAATAAAGTGGCCACTAAAATTTGGTTCATAGATGTGCACACTAGGTTTGGTCTGCATTCATTCAATTAATTGATTGAAAAAGTACAAAATTAAGAAGTCAACTACTTATCAAATATTTACAAAATATCTTTTTTTAAAAAATTTAAACTCCAGGATAGTTGTTAAGAGTAAGAGTCAAATTGAATGAGTTTGAATCCTGGCTCTGCCAATTTACTAGCTGCTTGCCTTTCCTGGGTGATGGAAACGGTTAACGTGCTTGGCTGCTAACTGAAAGGTTGGTTGTTCGAGTCCACTCAGAGGCCTGGTAATCTACTTCGGAAAAATCAGACATTGAAAATCCTGTAGAGCAGAGTTCTACTCTGACACACGTGGGGTCGCCGTTAGTCAGAATCTACTCAATAGCAAGTGGTTTTAACTTTAGGCAAGTTTGTTTGTTTGTTTTGCTTTTGTTCTTTTTATATTTTAACCTCTCATGCCTCAGTTTCTACACCAATAGAGGATGATTATACTTCCTACCACAGAACTATTGTGAGAATTAAGTCAATTCATACTGTCACATGCATAGTGCTTAATATATATCAGCCTTTTTTATTGCTTGTGGTACCTTGCACATTATAACCTATTCCTCTCTGTCTATTAACCATGATAGCAACAATCACAAGCTGCTAACTTATGACAGAAACTGGGCTAAACATTTTACACATATCATCTTATTTAATTCCCACAGAACTCTATGAGGCAAGTCATATCATTATCCACATTTTACTGATAAGGAAACTTAAATTTAGAACGACTTCCCCAGGACATGCAGTCAGTGTCAATGGATAGTCTTGTTTGTTTCCCTCCCTCACTTGCTCACTTATCCATTGGTTTGGTTAACTAGTCATTGGACAAATATTTGCTATTGCTTACTGGGTGCAGGGTTCAGTACCATTCTGCAAGGGGGCGGGCAGAGATAAGCAGGGAATGGTCCCTGCCATTCCTGAGGTTACAATCAATTGCAGGAGATATTCAGGTCCATGTAACTAAAGTAGATGCGAGTATAAATCATGTGCCACGAGAATGCTAAGAAAGCAATTACAGTAAAACCTGCAAATCTGGAACCTGTGGAAATCTATCATAGAAGGAGAACTCATATTTTCCACTTAATAGAGAGTGATAGAAAAGTGGTAAGGCTGCACCCTGGAAAAACGAGGCAGTCCCTTTGAGTTCCAGCTCTCACAGGTTTCACTGTAATCCTAACTTGAACTGGAGGAAAAAAGAGTATTCCAGAGGGAAGGAACGGCATGAACAAAGCACACAAACATGAGTCGAATGGAATATCGCAGGATAAGCAGGTAATTTGGTGGGGCTTAGCAGGTTGAGTTTGGCTGGGAGTTCAGGGTCATCAGGCGGAAATGGTAGATTTGGGATATTCCTCATGCTTTTGTGTACATACCAATGAAGCAAATCCTGCATTTTTGGAACCCTACTTGCTTATTATCCAAATATGTGGTCCAAGTAAAGATAGGCAGGACTAGGGAGCAAGTGAAAAAAGATTGGTCTGGATTTATGCTAGGCAGTTGATTGCTGCTGGAAGGTCAGAGTTGGTTGCCAACCAGACTACCTGAGACACTTTTCTAATCTATTTTACCACTTGGGAATACTGCACACCACAGGAGCTAACCCCCCTGCAACTATGGTGGCTCTGCCCAATCTCTGATCAACACTGGTCTAGCATGGGCTGTTCAGAACCAAATCAAGATCCAGGGTTATAGAGTTATGATGCCTAGGGCTGCCACTAATATCAAGTAAAATGCCAGATGACAAAGCATACTATTTCATCTGTAAACTTCTTGTCCCCTCCCCCGAATGGAATTCGCTAAGCTGACAGCATGCTGTGTCAATATATTATAGAAAAACTTAATAAGAACAAAAAGAAGGGCAATTTTTACTCCATGCCACCTAAAGGTATATTTCCCAGTGATTTCCCAAGTCCACTGAAAATTTAAATATAAAAATGTCTTACATCGCACCATCCATCCTATATTGTCCCAGATTTAAGCCTTTGCCTCTGCTTCTTTGATAATTAATTATTAATCAACTGTTGGTTATTTATTAGTTGTCAATGGTTATTTATCACTCAATGATTACCAATCACTATTAACGCCAGAAAAATTACTAAAAAACCATTGACAGATTAAGAGTAAAAGACAAAATATACACCATTTCTGAGATCCTTTAGTCACCTAGTGTAATACCAAATGGCAGCCTCCCTAACCTTTTTGTGAAGGATTTAGCATTTGCCTTTTTTGGATAGTTTTAATTGGGGCAGAAGTCCATTTGTGGCTTTCAACAAGTTAAGTGTAAAAATCTCATTTTCACATTGACAAGAGAGGAAATCCTTTCTATTTGGCTTTGGTTTGATAAAAATGGGTCTCTGAGGCAATACACGGTAAGCGGATATGAAAACTGGGGTTATAAATTGTCACTTTAGTGTTCTCGGCCTTAGACATCCAAAAGATCTTACCAAAAAGGAGACATTGTTTTAATTGCTCCTCATTATATGATGAGAGAACATCATTTTTCTCCTTTTCCTCCCAGGTGGCCATTGAGGACCGCGTCAGGCAGCTGCATGAAGCGCACAGGGACTTTGGCCCGGCATCCCAGCACTTCCTTTCCAGTAAGTCGTTTTCAGCTTTCATTGCTTAACCTTTTTTTGCATCTCGGTAGCTAAGAATTAACAGTTGAATTACAGTCATCTCTGCCAGATGCAGTAGAGGCATAAATCATCCTGAAATATAACTTGGTGGATGAATTCAGAAGGTTAGGAAGAGGAGGGCCAGTTACTGGTAGATCATTTTGTCCAGTGTTTGCCTAATGCATAATTTTTTCCTGCAGTGTATTCTCAAGTGCTAACTTTACTAATATTTTGGAGTCCTTATGTCTGCCTATAGCAGTTCCCTTCATAAAGCTGAAATTATACATTTAAAATGTTACATGCTTTCAGTGTATTTCTGTATCTGTCTATCTATCTCTTCGTGTGACTCTATAATTATTTATCACTATATAATTCATCAACTACTCCCTACCTTAAAGTTGGAACCTCAGCCTATGGAGTTTCCTTTGCCTAGCTATTGTTATTCCTCTTTTATCCTTGACCTCTGCTCATTCTTTTCATTTTCTGGTTTTACTATTTTATTAATTATACTTTTATAGTTAATATGAAGAGAAATAGCCACTTAGTTAACTAAAACTTTAAGTTTGGGAACATCCTATTAATATACCAATGCATATTAAATTGGCAAGCATCTATTTTCCTCTGATTAATATTGTCAATTTATAATATTATTTCTCTGATTATAGAAGTAAATATGTTAATTGTTTTGGCATTGAAAAAAGTATAGAAAAGTATAAAGAAGAAAATTATATTGCCCGTAATTCTACTACATGGACTTAACATTTGTTAACATTTTGGTGTATTTCCTTCTGGTCATAGATGAGTATGTATGAGGGTCTAATCATCACTTTAAGGCAACTCTTTGAGCCAGGCAATGTTACAAATATTAACTAACATAATCCTTATAGCAACCCTATGAGGTAGGTTCTAGTATTTGTTTGGCCCATTTTAAAGATGAGGAAACTGAGGTGCACTGTATACACCTAGTAGAGGGCAGAGCCAGGATTCAAACCTAAGAAGCTGGGCTCCAAAGTCTGTGTTCGTAACCACTATGCTGTGCTGCCTTTTGCTTTATATATGCACATATATGATTTATATATTTTATATAAAGGAGATAATTGTGTATCATCTCCCTTCAGTCTTCTGCCTTCTTGCTTCGTTACCATTTTCTGGTCCTTTCCTTTCTGTTTCATTTTCCATAATTTAATTTTTAAAAATCCATACTCACAAATATTTTAAAGTATTTGACTAGATGCTTTCATGTGTGTCTCAGGCTGAGTATTGTCTTTTAGAAGAAAAATTCCTAGAAGGTCCTACCTTTTTGTTATACACTGATAATGGATTAAGTAAGAAGTTGTCTTACTTTCTTGACTGGATTCAACCCTATTATCCATATATGGTCTGGTTATTTGGACAATATGCTTAGAAGTTGCCAACAAAAGGGCGGAGGGTAAATTAAATCAATGTATCTATTTGAGTGGGATTGTGGCTTTCAGGAATGGCTCTAGAAAAATTACAAAGACTGTAGATTTGTCTTCTGCGTTTTTCCAAATCTCTTGTCTGCCTAACTCACCTCAGTGGCAGCCATTCTATTCAATTTAATTGAGATTAAATGTGATAACACTCGTCAGTGACTCGTAAACCATAAATAAAAATATTACTATTATAAATATTAATTACTCCTCAGATACCATGTATATTCATTCATACTGTCTCTTCTTTGCCCCTCTCCCAAATTCCCATGTCTTTCGCATTAAAACCTAGTCTTAGAAAATGATATGTTATACTCATTTAACCCAGGTGACAGGTAAAGTTCAATGTGTACTTCTCCTGGGTTATTTGCATTTTAAGAGGGTGAAAAGCCATAAGCCTGAGGAATGGCTCTCTGGTGGTAGAATGGCAGCCATAAGCTCTGAGCTGTGGGGGAAGAACTTTGAGGGGCCTGGTGGATCATCTGCACGCATCTTTCAAAACATATCACATTGGTGCCTACTTCCAGAAAGGTCAGGCCTGTAGACACAGACATTCATAAAGACACTGTTCTACCTGCCTCAATGGAGCCAGCCCTAGAAACCACCAATTTCCTGGATGTCTGTGTGAAATAGCAATATCTGCTTAGAAGCTTTGCATGCAGATGCCAAAAAATTCCGATTTGGTTTAAGGGTTGTTTGAGAAATAGGACAATGAGACTAAAGACAGATTGTTTCTTTATGTTGTCCTTTTTTTTAAATTACAGAGGTAATGTATGTTTATCAAGGAAAATTTGGACAGCAGAAAGTATGCACTGGAAAACAAAAATTATTTATAATCCCACCACTCAGAGATAATCACTATCAAAAGTTTGGTTTATATGCTGTCTGTCTTTCTCTTGGTGTGTGTGCATGTACGTGTGTGTGTGAGTTCAGGTTCTTTTTTTTTTTTTTTCTTTTAAACCAAGCATAGATAAAAACATATTACAGTTTTATAGCCTGCTTTTTTCCCTTAGAACTATATTAAAATTAATTTCATGTGTTTAAATATTCTTCTGCAGTATGAATTTTTTAAGTGACTGAATAGTACTCCCTTTTGGGGCTCTACCAAATTTACCAAGACAATTCTGTATTGTTGGATATTTATTTCCAATTTTTCACTATTATATTCAGCATTCTGACTAACATCCTTTGTATACCTTTATAAACATCTCAGATTCTTTCTGCAAGATAAATGCCTAAAAATGGAATCGCTGTGTTAAAGGACGCCCAACTGACCTCCAGAATGTTGTGCCAAGAATTGGGTGCATAATTAAAACCTTATTTGAGGCAGGCCGCCTCTGCAGTCACTTACTTGCTGTTAAATTATATTGTATAAAAGAGAAAAAAATGGTCTCCCCAAATAAATAAAAAATATGTGTGAAAAATACCACCCAGGTCATCTTAAAAGAGTATGAATTGACAGATGTTTAGTAATTTGTTTCCAGGTTACTGAGAATAATACTAGGATAATTTCTGAGGCTTAAAATTACAAAGAAAAATAAAGATAAGTCAGTAAGTGCACCCACCACAAATACTCTCACTGTCTCTCTGTCTTTGTCTCTTTCTTCATCCTCTTCTCTCTCTTCCTCTCTCACTCCTTCTCTCTCTCCCTTGCACACACATACACATTTGCCTTTGAAAATTACATTACCAGCTGTCTTTGTTTTCTGTGTCAGTAGAGAGAGGCAGCCTTTTACTGAAGAAAGGTATTCACCGTTTCTTCTTGATGGTCCAATCTCTACTTGTTAGAGAAGTTGTTTCTTTTATCTTAGATCTGAGAGAAAAAGAGAACATTGTAAAATGTGACCCTTATCCACTGATAGACACTAGCTTGCCTTTTATTCTAGCTTTACTACTCTACTACTCCTAATTGACTTCTGCAACCTAAACCAAGAAAAAGGAGAAATTCTCATATTTTGATTATATATATATATATATAGAGAGAGAGAGAGAGAGTGTGTGTGTGTGTGTGTGTGTGTGTGTGTGTCCCTGCATGGCACAAATGGTGAAGCACTTGACTACTAGCTGAAAGGTTGGCAGTTTGAATCCATCCAGAGGCTTCTTGGAAGACAAGGCCCAACAATCTGCTTCTGAAAGGTCACAGCCTTGAAAACTGTATGGAGCACAGTTCTACTCTGACACTTGGAATTGACTTGATGGCAACCAACAACTATACATATATACATGTGTGTATATATAGTTGGTAGATACAATGTCAGTCTCTTCCTATGTCAATGATCAAGGAAGTACTATAGTTTTAAAAAAAAGAAAGTACTATAGTATTATATAGTATAGTAGTTTGAAAATTGTCATCTTTTGTTACTCAAAAATTTAAGACCTTTTTCTGGCCATTTTCTCAATCCTCTGGGTTTCTGATCTAAATTTTACTTTTTCACCAAGAAAGATAACTATATATTTGGGCAAAGGTAGAAATATTTCTGTAACAGTAAAAAGAACTTGTAGTTGTCTTAATACCTTACCAGTTCTAGAATTCCCTAAAGGAGCATTTTCCAAGCTGAGTTCCTCAGAGCACTAATGCTCTGTAAGATGTTAATAAGTGTCCCTCGAAAACACAGTTTGGGATCGAGCAATAAGTTTGGAGAAATACTAGGTTATAAAGATAAGCATGTTCCTTTCCTGTTGGAATTCTTGGAGCCTTTACTATACATGAAGACTGTAAGAGGAGGGTAAGAACTTGATCCAATTAAAAAGAAAATGAGTATTAATAAGGCTAAAACATTAACTTTTTATCTTTCCTAAGGTTCCAAGCTCCATCTCCACCCCAGAAGTTCCCTTATGCTATGGGATTTCATAATTATAGAGAAGCTTAGAGCACATCTACATGAGTTTTCAGACTCTGGGGTGTGGCTCATTAGTGAATCCTGAAATTACTTTAACGGGTTGCAACCAGCAATTTTTTTCAATAATTTATTTTATTTTTTTGTTGTCGTTGAGAATATACACAGCAGAGCATACACCGATTAAACAATTTCTATAGGTGAAATTCAGTGACATTAATTACAGTTTCAAGTTGTGCAACCATTCTCACCCTCCTTTTCTGAGTTATTCCTCCCCTGTTAACATAAACTCACAGTCTCCTAAGCTTCCTATATAACCTTTCAGAGTTGCTGTTGTCAGTTTGATCCCATATATAGGTAGTTCTTTAAATGAGCATAATGCTCAAGGCAGACATTCTTTACTAGTTAAGCTAAACTATTGTTTGGTTTGAAGAAGACTTTCGGGGATATTTTTGGTTTAAGGTTTAAGGTTCAAACATCTCAGGGCAATAGTTTCAGTGGTACATCCAGCCTCCATGGATCCAGAAACTCTGGATTCCATGAGAATTTTAAATTCTGTTCTGAATTTTCCCTTTTTTGACCAGGATTCTTCTATAGAATCTCTGATCAAAATGTTTGGTAATGGCAGCTGGACATCATCCACTTCTACTCTCATGGCAAAGAAGGCAGTTGTTCATGGAGGCAATTAGCCATGCATTTGTAACCCACAGTTTTTAACGAGATCAAACAGATTAGAAAATATCAGAATACATTGCTCGAACAAGTTTAAGTATTGTTTTATGACATTTTAGTTTCAGTTAGGTGTGTGTGTGTGTGTGTGCTGGATGACAATGCAAAATTTTTTCCTTCTGTGGGTTGCAGTCAAAAAAGTTTGAAAGTCACTGAACTAGTTCAGCCCTTACCTTATTTTACAGATGACAAAGTAGGTGCAGCAAGATCAAATGACATGGCCAAATCCACACAGATAGTTATAATAGATCTGGTACTAGAACCCAGTTTCTAGACTTCCAAGCCAGACCTCATGCTTCCTTACCCATTAAGAAAAAACACCCAAGCCAATGACTGTCTAGTCCATCTTTATATTTTCACATATTTTTCTCTCTTCTATTCCTCCTAGTCTGTCCCCTACTAAGTCAATTTACAGAGCATGGATTTTTCTCTCGAGACCTCTGGGCCAAGGGTTGCTTTACCAGATGGTTTGGGATATTGGTTAAGAGTTACAGGCTAGACTGACTGGGTTCAAATACTGGCTTGGATACTTACTTAATCTCTATATTCCTCAACTGTAAAACGGGGATAAAATAACATGTGGGATCAATTTAAGACACTTTCCACCCCATGCTTTAACAGCTGTGAAATAAGAATGCACCTTATGATCAATAAGGTCTTGGATTCGATGAAATATGGTAGTATTACCTCATAGAGTTCTAATGAAGATGAAGTAGTTAATACATATAAAACTGTTAGAACAGTACTCGACCCATACTAAGTGCTATGCAGGTGTTTGCTATTATTATTAGCATTATTATAATTATTATTATTATCTGCTTGGTAGCATATTTTAGTATATACCTGTTAGGGTCAAACTACACATGAGATTGTCATTTATTCTCTGGCATTTACTTCTCAGTGAAACTCATTTCTCTCATTTCTAAAGATAGTTTTCATGGCTCTAATCTGAAAGTCCAGGGTTTAGTACAATTACAAAAACTCACTGGGTTATTTGTGTAACTAATGAATGATGAATAATCAAATGGGTAGACCCTAATCCCTATAAGAACGGGCTCCTATCAGTCTTGTTCCCCAGTACCTAACCAGTACCTAACATTGTACCTGGCACTTGGTAGATGTTCAATAAATACAGAACAAATTATGTCTTATACCCAAATGAAGAAGAGGTAAATTTTCTCCTGACATCGACAGTGCACAGTGGCATGAGATTTAGCATACTGACTACCACATAGTAGACACTCAAATAACGTGACCTTTAATCTTGCCCCTTGGCAAGGAGTAATAGTAGCATTTATAACTTTACATGGTCTTTTTTATCACAATCTACTGTACTGTGTAATATATTAACGGGGGAAAAAAAGCGGACTTCAAAATTACAGCACGATCACAACTATACTAGAAAAAGAATAAAAGCAACAGAAAGGTGTACACAAAGGAAAGACTGAAAATAGAATAACACCAAAATGTAAACAGCTGTTGTGGTTTTTCTTTCTTTTTACCTTTGCAGATTTTTATTGTAATAAGCAGATATTGCTTTTATAAAGGAAAAAAAATAAAGGCAAAAGTTTTATGCTCTGGCTTTTAACTCAGTGACCTCTTGCAGTATTATACTCTATTGATGTCTATGATACTCTATAAGAACAATTTCTTTTTTACTATTTATTCCGAATTTAAAAGCTGTGAGTTTCTTTGACTGACTTTCTTGTTCTCAGATTATGAGACACTGTAAAAAGAAAGGACTGATCAGTTATTTCTTGCAGGCTTTACAATCTTAACTGCCTTAATCAGATCACTAGTTAACTCTTTTTGTCTCTTGTCAAAGGAGCCCAAAGTTTTACAGTTTCCTTTTGTTGCATCTGGCTAAACAGTTTGTTTCCATTTTGAGAGTTGCCAGACCTTCACCATCCTACAAACACACACACACACACACACACACACACACACTTAATAAAGAAAAGATAGGGAAAAAAACCTTGAAGCACATCTAATAATTGCTGACATTTCACTTAACAGTGTTCCAACCTATGCTACCAGCATCCTCAGGGGATGAATGAAATTGAAATACAAGCAGGCCAGTAATTTAAAGCTTCACATCAGCTTAAAGAAGCTGTCATGATAAAAGTCAGAAAGATTCTTGAAGGTACAATGTGAGATGATTTTCAGCCTAAAGCTGCTAGTCATTTTCTCTATCAGGTAAAATCCCAGGGCCAAATAATTTGGGCCAGTTTCTTCAGCAGACACGTGCTATCCTGGGTGTTGAGAACTTGGGAGAAATGCAGTCTAACCTATCAGTGATGCTGGCAACACCTCCATAAATTCAACGATAGATTTTCAGATGCTCACAAAAGGCAGTCACAGTGATAATAATTATACTCTTCTCTCAAAATCTATTTCAACGGCCCATTTTACTTTAGCCCAGATTAATACTCTCCAATAAGACCTTGGAGCCCTAGTGGTGCAGTGGTTAAGACCTCGGCTCCTAACCAAAAGGTCAGCAGTTCAAATCCACCAGCCGCCCCTAGGAAACCCTATGGGGCAGTTCTACTACTCTGTCCTATAGGGTTGCTATGAGTCAGAATCGACTCAATGGCAACTTTTTTTTTTTTAGTAAGATCTCAGAATGATTTTCTTTTAGAGTATCCTTATTAACAAAATTGTGCATCATTGACCCCGCATATCCCATTTAATGGACACATGAGGAAGCTTAGGAGAGTTCTCAATTTCTGATGTGGGAATTTGTGTGCTATAGTTGGCTTATGAGTCCCTGGGTGATGCAAACTGTGAAGCACTCAGCTACTAACCAAAAGTTTGTCAATTGAAATCCACCCAGAGATGCCTCAAAAGGCCTGGTGATCTACTTCAGCAAAACCAGCCACTGAAAAACCCTACGGTGCACAGTTCTACTCTGACACACATGGGGTCAGCATGAGTCGGAATCGACTCAACAAAAACTGGTTAGAAGACAGCAAGACAGGTCCCATTTGGCTGAGGGAGGTTCTCGGGAGAAGGGGACAATGAGACCTTAGCAGCCAACACTCACAGCAGCTGAGGATGGGTGCACCGACCCAGTAAAGGGGACACCAATAGCATTAACTTCTCCAAGACTTTATGGAGCTACTATGATACCCCATGCATAAGCTGGCTTTAGAGCTAAATGGTGACATTTAGCTTGATTACCAACCACTACTCCTTTATCACACACCCACATGGAAATTAGTCCTGTGGCATGGAAGAGATGTGGCAAATGTCCCTTTTCTTTCTTATTTCACCTTCCCCATTGTTACAGACTCATCTGGACCTAGGCGGGGAGACCAGCACCACAGTTCTGAATTACTTCCATGATACTTGGGCACTAATTTAGTGGCATACTGGCTCTGAAAGGTATATTTTTACACTCCCCAGAAAACAAAGGCATTTGTGAGTTTGGCTTAGGGTAGCATTTTGTCATCTGTCCCAGAATACAAAACTTTGCACAACAGAAATGGTGGAATCACATCCCTGTGGGCAAAAATCATTACTTTCGTTTTTCCTTTTGGATGTTTTCCATTTTCAGAACACAACCAGTTTGGGATTACAAAATACTTTTCAGCGAGAACTTTGAGGTGAGGACAAAAGGTGTTTTGCTCCTTTGTAGACTTACATAAACTGCTCCTGGTTTAAAAACCATTCTCCTGGATTTTTAAATATAACTTTAGATATCAGCAATAAAAGTCACCTTGATTTCAGTCCATTGCAGGTACTGCTGTCATGTGTGGTGTCTCCTTAACATTGTAAGAACCAGAGAGAGGCATAGTTGATCAGGGGTGTTTTAAGGATACATGGAAACATAAGGAAAGGTGGGGAACAACAGTCAACACAAAGCATATGTTTGCTTCTCTGCTGCTGCAGACTTCAAATTATCAGTGTCATAGCTTCTCCCCTCCACCTCCTATCTTCTGCTTACTCATAGTTTCTACTGCCTTATGACTTTTGTTTTCTTCCTTTGCTCTTAGACACTTTTAACTTTCCCAGCTCTCTACCGTCTAAATTTTTCGCTGTATATTACATTCAAACTGTCCAAGAAAGAGGATCTAATTCAGTTAGTTTTTTACTGTAGACCATGCTTTCTTAACCTGGGCATTATTGACAATTTGGACAAGATAATTCTTTCTTGTGAGGGGCTGTGTTGTACACTGTAGGATGTTTAGCAACATCCTTGCCCTCTACCTACTGCATGCCAGTAGCATTTTCCACTGTTAGTTGTGACAACCAAAAATGTCTCCAAACATTGTCAAATGCCCCCGGAGGACAAAATCGCCCCCAGTTGAGAATCACTTCCATGGACCAACCCCTATATAACCATTTCATGGATAAAAAAAATTAATTTTGGGGATTTTTTTGGTGATGCCATATTTTTTCGCTAATGGAATGGATACTGAATCATTTTTCATTGGTAGTTTTTTTTTATTACTCGAAAAAATTAAGTGCCAATTGCCAGCAGGACATATCAGTCCCATATTCCATGAAGCACATCACACATGCAGGACATATTAGTCCCATGGCACATCACACTTCCTGGTTATACCTGAGCCATAAAATATCTTATTCAACTTTCCAAAAATACACACGAAATACTAAATAAACATTACACTTGCTGCACATAATTGTTATCAGTTTGATTTAGAGTGGGCCATATTGGTATCATGTTCCATGAAGCACACCACACACGTGGGACATATCAATCCCATGGCCCAGGAAGTGCATCACAAACTGTTTTCACCCCCGAAATAACTCGTTTACTTGAATATTTCCCAATCGCAGTAACCATACCTTCCCAATAACACAAAGGAAATAGTAAACATACTTGCAAGCCTTATCTCGCTGTACAGAAGCCAAAAGACACAAACGTTGCACACAACCACTCTTCCGGGGAGCATCCCCTCATATGAATGGCTCTCAACACTCAAGTGTGGCACAGACCAACTTCCTAATTTTTTAGGCAGCCGCACCAGGATCCTCCACAACACCAGAATGTGTTAAAATGGCTCAAATGCCTGCCAATAAACCTCCAGGGGTAGAAAATGTAACACGGGCACATAAAAAATGTAACATGATCCATGAAAGGGATAATTCCTGGCCATGGCAATGGAGTCACATGGAACACTAATATGAGTGGCTTAAGCCTAAGGAATGGTTCAAGACTACTTTTTTTGCACCACCAGGTCTCCTTCAATGAAGGAGAATGTCCTCAGCAGACAGCCACCAGTTGTCTGCCCTTTCAGGGAATGCCTCAGCTGCAGAGAGCTGCCTCGCCCAAGATCATACCCCTACCATGGGCAGGTCACAACTAATGATTGATCAATGCAAGAGTATAAAGGTTTAACCGTTTTGACCCAACTCAGGACAACTCTAATGGGCTATTCTACCTCAAGAGGTCCCTGTGGGGTTAACTGAGGCCATAACTGGGCCCGCATCCTACCTTGGCTTCTCCTTAGTCTCACTTCTGCTTCCTTCCCCTCCGTTCCATAGGTGTTCATCCTAAGGGCACAGCTTACTAAATATTCTGCTCTCTAAAGTGGGTCTCAGAGTCTACTTCCTGGTGAACCTCACCTGTGAGAGGAACAATGTAGCTGACAGGCATTTAAAAGCTTCTTAGAAAAAGGCATTGTAATAGTACCATTCTAGTCACTCAGTCCTTTGATTTACTTTTGCTCATAATGAGGTTGATGATTTTGTCTAGTGGTCTAGTGGTGATCATCATTATTTAAGGTGTCCAACCTTATGATATCCATTTACAAGTAAGGACTTTTGGGACAGCATAAAATGACATCAGCCTCTTGCCTTACACCTTAAGCTCAGCAGTATACATAGCATAGCAATAACTGACAAGAGTTAGAATGCAGGATGGTCAATAAAATAGATCATAAAATTAAATGAGTTTAAGCGTGAGCACTGTAAGGGTACAGGGCATTCATTGTTCTTTTTTTTTTTTTTCTTCAAATTTCTTGCATCTAACACAATGCCTTGCACATAGATGCTGGATATGCCCTGATTGAGTGAGTAACTGTGCACTCTTAAGATTATTCCAACTCCGATGCAAGAGGAAAGAACTTAGTCCAGTGTCCAGTCTAATGTCCTGAAAAATGACAAGTTATGAACTTCACTTTATTTTCTGTTAGCTATGAAGAGAATTGATTCATTCTGTCACTCAGCAGATGTCCACTGAATGACAAATATAGGCCAAACTTTGTTCTGGGTACTAGGGAAAGAGCAGTAAATAAAACAAAGTTCCATCTAAATTTTAATAGGAGAAGATGGACAATCAGGTCATGATAAGTTTGATAAAGAAGAATAAAGCAGGCTAAAAGGGCTAGAGATGATGGGGGATGGGAGCTCTTTAAATGAAATGGTCAGGGATGGCCTGACTGATAAGGTGACATTAGAGCAGAGACGTGAGGGAACAAGCCATGCAGGTATCTGAGGGCAAAGAGTTTCAGGTAGAAGACACAGTAAATGCTTACAGAGTTTGAAGAATAGCAAGGAGGCCAGAGGCCAGTACAGCTGAAGCAGAGGAGGCAAGCTGGAGAATGATAGTTCAGTGAGTGGCCAAGGGCCAGTTCAGATAGGGTCTTGGGGATTTGTTCTTAGTAAGAAGGGAAAATTTTAGGAGGGTTCTGAGCTAAGAAGTGACGTGATCTGACTTGCTTTGCCTGTAGCATTTATGCATTCACCCATTTATATATTAACAAACACTGTTGTTGTTGTTATTATTTGTCCTCGAGTGGATTCCTACTCATAGCGACTTTATATGACAGTGTAGAACTGCCCCATAGGGTTTCCAAGACTATAACCTTTACTGGAGCAGATCGCTTTATGGGAGCAGATCACCAGGTCTTTTTGCCACAGAGTCACTAGCGGGTTCAAACGCCAACCTTTCGGTTAGCAGCCAAGTGCTTAACCATTGCGTCACCAGGGTTCCTGGTTAACAAATACTAGGTACTTGTAATGTGAAGATGAGGAGAACAGAATCGTAGCCTTGGGACACTCACATTTTAACCAAAAAAGATAGACCTATTAAAAAAAATCATGACCATCTATAGTGGTGGCAAGTAGTGAGTGTTGTAGAAATATAGTAGAAGGAGGAATTACTTTTACAGTGAGGGAAATGAGATGCTCTATCTAGACTAGTATTAATGCACATTATCCCTGAGTCTACAGGCAAAATCCAAGGTAGAGGATATTTCATTTGATAAGAATCTGGCAAAGAATGCTTCTAATTGCTTGGCCCTTTATTTCGTTTAGCAAGAGTCATAAGATGTATTCAATGATGAGAATCAGGTTTTCCTTTCGACTTAGCCATTCTGATATGATGAATATCCCCCTCTCCAATTATACATGTAGTCTCCTTATAGCCCTTTTGTTCAGAAAAGAGATTTCTTATGTATGTATAATGAATATAAATATAAGTTTTAGAGAGTGCTAATGTTCTAATGAGATAGAAATAGACAAGAGAAAGAATAATGGAAGGATTAGTCAACATGGGGGTAATTTGACTTGGAAAGAGAAAGTCTGAGCAGGAAATACCTGGGAAAAAAATTAAAAGAGGAATGAAATGGAATAAGCTCATTTTATGGTGTGAGTTAAGGACAGAGGGATTTATTCTCAAAAGGCAAAAAGTGGAAGAGTTTATTTTGTGGAATTTGCCGTAGGATAGATAAAGGGAAAGAGAGTAATTCAGAACACTTGGTCCAGGAGGTCTGGAGGTGATACATACATCTATTAGAGATGTCAGAAGGAGGGGGAAAGTTTTGAACTGGACTTTAAGTTATTCCTGGAGCCCAACACAAAAGCTCATGAGCATCTTGCCACCTGAGGGCAAAATAAAGGGCCACAAAGCTTATGTCTTAAATGTGACAGTATATAACTCCAGGTCAGAGAATTCATCTAACATGGATCACTCACACTAATTTAAATAGGAAAATATATACATACATACAGATATATATAGTAAGTTTGGTAACGTGAAATTTAATTTAAAAATCAGAACTGAAAATAAAAATTAAAACAAAAATGTTTTATTTCTTTCTAAAAATACTTAGCTGTTTGCTTTGCATTTTTAAGCAATGCTAACATAAAATGATAAAACATAGTTGACTTTTGTAGTTGACACCAGCATCTGAATACTAAGAGGAAGATTTGTCTCCTTTCATGTTTTATTTCTCTGACAATGGCATATAATTTTTGAAGAGTCCAAAAATTGCTGGAAATGGAAGAAGGGGCTTATTTCCTTGAGTTGTTCCCTAGGCCTGTGATTTGGTGCTTACTAGTCAGTTAAACTATAATCATAGAAGGTCTTTCTCATTTGCCTGGTTACCTTGGGATTCCTCAAACTAGTAGTAAATTAGTGTAATAAACATCCTGATAACTAACTACAGTTACAATAATAATAATAATAGATGTAAGAATAAAACAAATATTGAGCAATTTGTGCTCTTAACACTGAGGAAGCATTTTACATGGGATTGACCTGTTTAATCCTCACAACAACCCTATAAAATAAGGACTATTATTATCTTCGTTTCACAGAAGAGAAAACTAAGACTGAAGAGGTTCAATAACATATTCAAGTTCACACTTGTAACCATTATGGTTACTTTAGAGAAGAGCTTTCAGAGACTAGTGAGTGGCAACCCACAAGTCTCAACTGCATAGACCAAAGGGGCTAATCGCCATTACTTTTTGGATGATAGTAGAGGAAGTGATTAGTAACAAATGGGGGAGATTTGTGCAGGGGTGCATTTTCTATTCTTTAATGTCCTTTTTACTCTCTTTCACTCTCTTTCTGTGTTAGTCGGCTATATCCACAACAATGTTGTGTAATAAGCCAACCCCAGACCTCAGTGACTTACATATAACAACAAGCTTCTAGTCTCATGCTTATGGATCTACAGGTCAACCGTGGCTCAGGTGATCCGGACAAAACTTGACTGGAAAGCTCTGCTTCTGGCTGCAGGTTAGTTGGGCTTGACTCCAAATTGTAAATTCAGTTCAGAGTCTCTCCAAGTGTGTTGGGTCTTGAGGCCCAAGCCAAAGGATTAAGGTCACCTGGGGCATGTTCTCATGGCAGATCACCAGAGTGCAAAAGGACAAGCCTCTGCTCACATCTTGTCTAGTAAAGCCCATTGCTCAATGCAAGTCACTTGGTCAAGTCAAAGTCAAGGGACTAAGAAGCACACTGTGCCCACCACGAGGCTATGGCTAAGGTATAGATTTTTCTATTTGTTTGCTTTACAATGCAGTGAAGAATTGGGACCAAAATTCAATCTCTCTCACCCTCTTATTGCTTTAATTGCTGTCCTATGCTTAGCTCTTTCTCACTCTTCTCATGTTGCTTTCTGAATAGGATGTACATCCTATCTATAGTCATTTGGTTTTTAATATCTGAGTTGCTCACTACTGTCTCAGGTTCCAAATTTTACTTTCCTTGAAATTTCCCTGGTGCCTAATACACTACCGTTCACACAGAGAGCATTCAGCAAATGGTGTTGACTGCCTGCCGTCTTTTAAAATCACATCTGGAGAGACACTAAGGGCACCTGGCAATATTGCAATGACTTGTTAGTAACCTGACTTAACCCAGACGGCCCAAAGACTGTAACCACCATTACCTGGAGGAAAGTTCCCTGGTAATGCAGTCAGTCAATTCTGTTCTACATTATTCAGAAATTCCATGAGCATAACTCAGTCACGGCTCTATTGATCTAGACACCCATCCTCCTACATCTGGCCTTCTGAGGCTTGATTTCTTTCTTGCCCTCCTAATAATCACAACGAGGTTCTTGAAGTTTTGTAGAAGTCAGTTTGAAGGAGCTTTCCTTTCATGAGTAATGCCACCAAATATTGGTTATTAGACTTTGTGAGACTGTGCAGCCAGCAGTACTGGATATTAGATACAGTGTTTATCTCTGCAATTCGGTCACCTTGCCAAGTAGTTTAATATGAACTCTTGACTTCCCAGATCAAATGTAAGCCTGATACTCTAAATGACTTGGCAATCTACCGATAAATCCCATGGTGTGGTATTCTGTTCACCATGTGCGATGGTCTCAGAGCTCAGTGTTATCTGTCTGACAGCTCATATAATATTTACAGGTTGTTATTCGTGAGGAATTTTAGTTAGCCGTAAAGATTTTCACAGCTACGGCAGACATTAGAGGTCTCATTCATCATTCTTCTGACCTTCCCCTCTGGAAAGTAGCCCATCTGTCTCTGCTGTTGAAATCTTTATGGAAAATCTGCCCATCTTTGAAAGTTTAGTAAGTGATCTTAAAGTTTTCGTTGAACCTTTACTTTTTGATATATGATATAGACATAAAAAGCACTATTCTTATTTTAATTTAATGTTTTTAAAAGTATTAAATTTAACTTGGCCTTTCAGTTAAATGACAGAAAACTTACTGCTGCTACAGGAACTATATGCATCACATCAAAAGAAAATAGGAACCATACAGGAAGCAATTGCAATGGGAAAAAAATGATACAAAAACACATACTCATTCAGTATTAGTAACTACATGAAAATGTAAATACTGTATTATAATCTTGAGTTTAACTTTTCAAGATGTGAAAAAGGTAGAAATACGTTTTTCATATAATTTAATATTATAAAGAAGACCCTAAGCAAATTCAATAAATAAATGAATTGAATGGGCTGGTTTTCAGAGCAGGAAAGAGAGATGACCAACCCTTAGATGTTGCCCTTCCCCACTTATATTCTCCTTTCATACCCAACTTCTCAAATGCTTTTTCAGGACCTAATCCTGCAACTTTCCCTTCCATCTCCTCCCTCTTTCAGCCTCTGTGATCTGGTTGCTACCTTCACCACCCTTGTGAAATTGCCCTGTTGAGGTCACCAGTATTCTCCTTATGACCAAATACATCTTTCTCTTCTATACTCTTAGTCTTCTGGAACCCATAGCTGCTCACACCTCACCAGTTTGGCTGTCCTTCTTGAAATATGTTTTACCCTACTTGATTCTAGGTTCTATACTGCTTTTCTCTGACTGCTTTTCCATTGCCACTGCCATTTGCGGGCATCCCCCGGGTACAGGTCTCCCTTTACAGCAATCTCCGTTAAAGAGTTCAGCCATTCTCATAGCTTTGGCTCTCATTCTAATACTTATAGTCTTGTTCTTTCACTTGAGTTTCAATGAAAGTACCCACCTTTCCAGTATTTTAATCTAAAGATATAACTTATCTGAAATTCAACTCCCCCAAGTTATTTTTTTCCGACAATGAAACCCCCAATTGCCTAGTAACTAAGTCTTAGAAATATGGAGTCATCTGTGATTTCTCTCTTTCCCCGGACACCAAATTCACTTATGGACTGCCTATCAAACCCCACTCTCCTACCTCTAACCCACCATGTATGGTACCACCAGAGCAATCTTCTTAGATTTTCATCATGGTAATCCTCTTATTATAAAACAGCCCTGTAGTTCACACTGTATCAAATATAAACTAATATGTTCATCATTCATGTTGATGAATGGGGAACAAAGGGTCTAACTAAGAATGGAAGATCTGTTAAACAGATACCATTGGTCTGGGTGGACAGAGGTAGAGAAAGACGTAACATACCCCTAGTAGGCATTTCTCTCGCCACCCTTTATGCTACATGTGGCACGTTAATATTAGTCAAAACCAGATCCAAGGATTGCTGAAGACATATGCTGCCCAGTTAAGGCAGAGAGATTGATTCTAGGATTACCATCATTCAGATAATATGCATAGATATGTAATTACAAACATTATTTGTATGGTAATTAACATTTCACAAAGCAATTTCATATCCATTTTCTCATTTAATTCTAACAACATTTCAGTGAGGGAGATATCTTTACTCTCACTTTGCATGTAAGAAAAATAAGACTCAGAGAAAAAAAATTGCTTAAGATCATACCATCATGATGGCATCAGGACTCAAGTCCATTTCTTCTGAATCTGCTCTGGACACTTTCCACTTGATCCAGGTACCTCTCAAGACACTGGGTTAGGCTTTGAGATAATGTGCTGGGTGGCCTTCTGAACTCAAAGAGCTTACAGCTATCAAGGGGAGAAAGCGTGCGAGAGACAATTTCTCAAATAATCCACTGTATCAGCCAGTATATCTAACCTGCCTTGAGAATTACACCAACTAAATGCCATTGACCTGCAGAAAATGGATTTTCTCTTTCCACCTGGATCATTAAAGAATGACTCCTGCTGGCAGGAGTGTAATTTATATAAAATGTCCATAGTCTTCGATCAAGTAAATATACTTCTAGGAATTTTACCTAAGAAAATTAACAAAAATACCTGCAAAGATTTATCTATGAAGATGTTCACGGCAGCCTTACTTACAACAGTGTAAAACTGGAAACAACATAAATGTTCCCCAAGAGGGAATTTCTTCAGTAAATTAAGGTACATCCATTAATGGAATACTGTTCATCCATTAAAAATCTGTTGTAACCCAGTAAGCCTGCTCTTAAGTATTTACCTTAGAGAAGTGAAAACTTATGCTTTCACAAAAACCTGTACATGAATGTTGATACCAGCTTTATTCATAATTGTCAAATGCTGGAAACAAACCAAATGTCCTCCTACAGGTGAATGGATAAACAAACTGTGGTATAATATACAAAGGAACACTATTCAACAAACTATTGATACACACAAAAGTATGGATCAATCTCAAATGCATTATGCTGAGTCAAAGAAATTAGTCTCAAAAGGTTACTACTGTATGCTTCCATTAATATGACATTCTGGGAAAAGCAAAACTATATCAACAGAGAATAGGTCAGTAGCTGCCAGGTGCTGGGGCTAGAAGAGGAGTTGACTACAAAGGGATAGCATGAGGAAAATTTGGGGGGTTATGGAACTGTTCTATATCCTGATTATGATTGTTGTTACATGATCTACACATGTTTTAAAACTCATAGAACTGTACACTAAAAAATGAATTTGTGTACAAAGGTATGTAAATTTTAAGAAAAACAAAATCAGTTGTAGAAGAATGCATAAGAATGGGGAAAATATTTACATTATATTTCTTCCCACAATATATTTTAAGTGAAAAGGACCATGTAAAAAATATTATGTCAATTCCATAAAATAAATATACATGTATGTGAAATGATTTATGTGAAAACGGTAACAAGTTATAACTGGGTGGTGGGAATACTGGTGATTTTACATTTTCTTCTCTGTGTTTTTCTACAGTAATGATAGTGTGTTTTATGGTCAAAAAGAAAAACTGAAACATTATTGAAATATTGAAGAAAAAAGAAGTAAGGCATGGTGCAAGAGGTGGTACCTAAGCTGAGTCAGGAATGAGTTTTGCAGTCATAGATGGTTTAGATGGATAGGGGTGGAATGGGGTGAGGACGGTTCAATTAGGAGCAAGTTTGGCTGCATGTAACAGAAAACTCAAATAACAATGGCTTACACAAGGTAGTGGTTTATATATTTCTCGTATAGAAATCCAGAGATAAGCTGGAATGGCAAGTACATATTCTTCAGAGGGAGTCCCTGAGTGGCACAAACAATTAACACACTCAGCTGCTAACCGAAAGGTTGGCAGTTTGAATCCACCCAGAGGCACCTCTGAAGAAAGGCCTGGCGATCTACTTCCAAAAAATCAGCCATTGAATACCCTATGGAGTGCAGTTCTATTTTGACACACATAGGGTCACCATGAGTTAAAATCAACTTGATGGCAACTGGTAATAAGTAGGTATTCTTCAGAGACCCAAACTACTCTTATCCCTTTTCTCAGCCATTCCTAGTGTATGGCTTCTGTAACATAAGTTGTCAGGACCTTGCCCATATCCCCTCTGACACTCTCTGTGCCCAGATGCGTGACAACTACAAACACCTGAGACTCTGCCATAAGGCCTTTTCTGGCCCCTGGAGCCTGCTCAACAGCACAAGGGGCAGACCGAAGTGCCAGGAAGTTAATACCCACCCTATCCCCTACTCTAGGAGTAGCCCTCAAGCAGTGATAGATAAGTACCTCACTTCCCTCAGGTGACGGGAGAAAGATGTGGCAGTTGGCTTGGCTTCTGTAAAGATTACAGCCTTAGAAACCCTATGGGGCAGTTCTACTCTGTCCTATAGGGTCTTTATGAGTCAGAATCCACTTGATGGCAATGGGTTTGGTTTCTGGTTTGGTTTCTCAGGTGGAATAACTCTGAAGTGTTTTCTACACTGAAGTTCCAGCCGTCACTGAACTCAACAGTTAGAAATTCTGTTACTAAAGAAGAGGAAACTGAGCATAATGCGGGCAACTCTGTGTCACTGAGCTCAGATAAGAAGAAGCACTGAGGTCATGTGAGGAAGGAGTGGGAGAAAAGGGGGAAGTGAAGTCAGGATGTGGACGGCCTTGAATACAGGTGGAAAGAATTTTGGAATTTGTTTATAGACAGGGGAAGTACGGAAGGTTTTTGAGCAAGAGAGATTGATATGTTCTGAGTAATACTTTGGAGAAATGACTCTATTAGTGCTATAATGGATTCACTGAGGAGCTGGGGAGAATCTGAGGGAAGTAATGAGGAAGTGTTTGTGCTATGCCCCTCCACATCCACTGTCCACAAGTCCCCACTATGCTTTTTGCCTTGGGAGTTTGACTTGTATGGGTTCCATGAATGGGCCCCACAGCCTCTCAGCTTTAGGTTGGTGTTGGTCAATGGAGAGCCATGAAAGGAGATGGGTGGGAAGATGGAGAATGAGGTTGGAATATTTATTCCCTCAGCTCCTTCCTGCCTGCTTACCAGGACCAAAGGTCCTTTCAGATGACCCTCTTCACACAGTGCATGTGTTCATTCTGGCTCTCTCTCTCTTTCTATGGTTTCTAGTAACAGTATACATTCTTATTCTCCTTCTCTCTCTCTTTTCCAGTAATGGTTCTTTCCCCATGCTCTCAGACCTAGAGGTGGTAATGGGTCCCTGCTGTTATCAATAATATCCCTTGTGGTTTCCCTACACCCTGCACACACCTTTGTAAACAACCTCTTTACTAAGCGTGCCTCAAATTACCTGATTTGAACGTACTATCTGTTTTCTGCCACGACCCTGATTCAGCCTTCTTATAATATGTGAGTTTTCTAAAAACATATTCCGTTTATTCAGTAATAAGGTCCTTAGGGCATGGGGCCTGTTAAGACCTCTTTCCCTTCCCCACTCCACCCCCACCCACAGATACCTAGCGTGGGACTGAACACATAGTGTGTGTCCAGTTAATACCAGTTAAATGAGTTTAGTGTTAGAATATTAGACGTGCTCATTGGAAAACTTCCTCAGAGACTAACGTTAAGGGTAAAGTGGCAGTAGCTGCTGTCTGCCGTATTTACCGCTGTAGCCCCACCACTTGATACAATGTTTAGCTCATAGTGGGTGCTCTGTAAAAAATTATTGCATAATGAGTGAAGTGATGTTAAGTATTGTTTTGTCTCTTTAGAAATTGGGGCTCCCTTTATCAGGTGAAAATAGGTCTTATCTGAGCTCTTTTGAAACTAGCTTCTCTGAACTGATCAGATGATTTATTTTAGACATTTAGAACAGGACCAATGGTGGCGATTACAGATCATAGCGAGGCAGATTTTGAATAGAATAAAAGGAAGCTGTTTATAATTATCACTGAAGCTAGGGGAAATCAAAAGAGCTCCTCCAGGAGGCGGTGGATTCTCTGACAATGAAGTTTTTCAAGTAGCTCCTGGAAAATCATTTGGTGGAAATGATGTAAAGGGTGAATTTAGATATTAGATATAGTGTAGAGAATGTGGACTAGATGACTTTACAATCCCTTTCAAGATTTATTTATCTACTCAGTTGTTTGGCAAATATTTATAGACTGCCTGTTATGTACCACACATGCTAAAACAGAATAAAATAGAAAGACTAAACAGATCCTGGTTGTAATCCTGGATGGACTCTGGGTTAGTTTACTGAACATTTCTGAGCCTCAGTTTGTTCATATGTAATAATGGAATAAGGAGCCCTGGTGGTGTAACGGTTAAGCTCTCGACTGCTAACCAAAATGTTGGTGGTTCAAACTCACCCAGCGACACTGCAGGAGAAAGACCTGGTGATCTGGATCTATTTCCTTAAAGATTACAGTCTAGGAAACCCAATGGGGCAGTTCTGTTCTGTTACATGGGGTCGCTACGAGTCGGAATCGACTTGACAGCACCCAATAACACAACAACAATAATGACCTCATAAGGGGGCAGTGTGGTTCAGTGGCAGAATTGTCGCCTTCCACGCAGGAAACCCGGGTTTGTTCCCAGCCAAAGTGCCTCGTGCACAGCCGCCACCCATTTATTTATCAGGGGAAGCTGTTGTGTTGCTATGATGCTGTACAGGTTTCAGTAGAGCTTCCAAACTAAGACAGACTAAGAAGAAAGGTCTGGCAATCTACTCCCGAAAATCGGCAATGAAAACCCTATGAATCACAATGGTCCGATCTGCAACCAATCATGAGGATGATGCCAGAGCAGGCAATGTTTCATTCCCATTCATTTTGCATGGGGCCACCGTGAGTTGGGGATAGAAACAACAACATGACCTCATAGAGTGTTTGAGAAGATTCCATTAAGTAACATACAGTGCCTGGTAAATTGTAGACATGCAACATGTTTTCTCCTCTTCTCCATTTCCTGAATCATCTGGTTTCATTTTGAGTAAAAGACCATAGTTAGAATCTGTTACTTACCGACTTCGGACCTTAAAACCAAACAAACCAAACCCATTGCCGTCGAGTCGATTCCGACTTAGAGACCCTATAGGACAGAGTAGAATTGCCCCACAGGGTTTCCAAGGAGCGGCTGGAGAATTCGAACTGCCCACCTTTTGGTTAGCAGCCGTAGCTCTTAACCACTGCACCACCAGGCCCCCCCAGACCTTAGACATGCCATTTATTTCATTTGATGTTAACAGTTTCATCATCCGCAAAATGAAAATAATAATACCTACCTCACAGGTCCTTATGAGTATCTATTAAGCTAGTTTTGGTCATGTTTCAGGTGACATAAGAGGTTTCTAATAACTGCTTGTTCCCTCCCTTCTCCCTTCGCTAAATCAAGCATTCTCAATGGGATGTGATACTGCCTCCAAGGGGCAAAAATTTGTTCCAGGTGAACGAAAAAATCTTACGCATTTTTATGTATAAAGCACAGATATACATATAGTGCATAAACAGATATAAATTATGTCTGTAGTATTAAAATTTCATGAGAGTGGAGCAATTAGGAAAAAACAAATCTCTGAATACTCTTTGGGGGGCAACAGTGGAAAAAAGGCTGAGAAAACACCACTTCAGAGTAGAGCTGCAATAGAGAATGTGTCCGTAAAACCACTGATGATTTTGCAAACTTCTGAGGAGCCAAGTGCCAGTGTCGGCGAGGAGATGCTCCCTATTTCATAACCCAGAGGTCAGTTTTCTCTTTTGTCTCCAGTGAACACTATATAATTTATTTTTTCTAACCTGCTTCACTTTTTTTTTTTTTTGACCCAACTATGGCGCAGTGATTAAGAGCTATCGCTGATAACCAAAAGACTGACAGTTCGAACCCAACAGCCTCTTCTCGGAAACCCTATAGGGCAGTTCTACTCTCTCCTATAGGGTCGCTATAGGGTTGCTATGAGTCAGAATCGACTTGACAGCAAGGGGTTTATGTTATCAAACTCCAAATCCACCAAATATGAGGAAAGTAGAAAGATTAATGAATGTATTTGGGTCTGAATTCCTGAGAAAGCTCTTTTGGCATGGTTAGGCCCCTGTGTCGTTTAATATATATCTTAACACCAGGGTGCATCGGTTGGCACATTCTGTTCACCATGCATTAAAGAAATGGTTGAAATAGGAACTTCCCCTAAATAGTGTGTCCTGTGTTTGTGATTTTAAAAACCACCTTGGGCACAATATTGAATCCTGTCACCTCGAGGGAGGAAAAGCATTTGAAGGTAGAACTGCTACCCTTTCTTGTTCTTAATAACATACTGCATCTGTAACATAAGGGGAAATTCAGAGGTTGGTTTTGGAATAAATAAACTCATGTGTAGTTTGCTATTTAAATGCAGTAGACATACCCCATGGTGCTGGTATGGTCTGATAGTGGATGATTTTTACACTCGAGAATCTGAATTACAAAGCTGCTCTGGAATTACACGGAGCAGTTATAGAAACATCTGTATAAGAAAATACCAAAGGACAGCATGGTGTCATAAAAACTATTTGCCAATAAATCTGCTTCTGATGGGCTACTAAAAATGGACACATTGGGCAGAAAAGATGTGTGTGTCTATTATGTAGGCTAGCTTTGTGAAGGATGACAAGCTTCCGCTGGTACACTGAGATAAGAAACAGCTGTTGCTGGCGTTGGCACGACTGCAAGAAATGAATTGATAATTCAGGGGCATACTTATGAGAAGTACCATATATTTGATCAACTTGTGAATATATGCAAGACCAGAATCATCTGGCAGCCCAAACAGAATCACCAGCCACCCTTTAATAATCTCTTGAGAAGGAACACTGAATTCAATCACATAGAACCATCATCCAAATGTGGGTTATTTCTAAAGTATGTGTTCCGGTGCATGTGTATGTGGTAGTGATGGGGGAGGAGAAGAATGTGGGAGCTGTTGTTATTTTCCTTTTTTATTGCATCAAGGACATTTTGGAGTAAAAAATGTCAGGGTTTCAAATGATGACTGCAAAGCAGTTGCTTAGGTGAATTTATAAACTGCGAGTCAAAAGAGAAGAAATGTCTTTCAGAAAAAAAAAGGCACTGCATGTCACTCTTTGACCTATTTGATAGCTACACATTAAGACAAAAGGCATTGTTTTGGATTTTAGAAAAGCCCACAATTAAGGACCAGTTGTAAAAGCTTAAAATTTCTCATTGATCTGAAACTTATCATTTTTTAAAATTATAAAAAAAATTCTATTCAACTATTTAGCTCAAGCATATTCTGATTACTCCTTTAGCATTTAATTGTGGTTTTTTTTCTCTCTCTCCTCTTTTAATTTTTAAAAATGCAAAGTCAACAGTAGATACTCTATGTGGGTCTTGCATTAGCTCAGCCCCTGTGCACCCCATCTCATGCTCAGATTATCTGCCTGAAGCTTGTTGCTTTCAGGCCGAGAGCCCCTGAGCCAGGCCAAGCAGCCAGCAGACCTCTCCAGCAAACTTCCTTCTCGTAGGAAATCCAAATCGACTTTTCTGCTACCAAAGGACATTTCAAGGATCCTCCGAATCAGAAAGAATTTGTGGACCATTAGAATGATAAAGAACTGGAAAACGATAATGAGAGAAATCATGGCACCTCAGTCCACGGAGACCTTTAAGAAAAGAATAGTCATTCTTTTCCCGGTTTAGGCATTCACAGGCTCTGCATTCAGAGCCAGTGAGAGCTGGACCAAACGCTCTCTGGAGTTCATGTATTCCTTTTATGATGCTGGGATTTTAAGAGGAGGGTGCACTGAGCAGCCAGGAGCTATGATTTTGGCTCTCCACCTTGTCTCATGCTAGAGAGGGCTTGGGGGGTTTAGGTTTCCATAACATCAGACTCTGGCCAGGCAGGTCAGGGAGGCCAGCCCAAGTCCTTAAACCAGATCTTATTTACTCTATGAACTAATCTGGACAGGAGAGCTTTATCCTAGAGGAGAAAAATGGAAAAGAAGAGAGTCAGGCAGGGAATGAGAAAGGGAGAGAGGGAAAGGGAAGACAAGAGGGCAGGGGGAAGGAAAAGAAGGAATAGAGAGAAAAGGGGCAGAGAGATATTGTAAGGAGAGGAGGGACTCCTTCAAAATAGCAGATAAATGTCTTTTCCCCCATATTAAGAAATTATGTCTGCCAAAATGAAAAAGCATAATTGGTGGCTAAATTCAAATCCATTTTCTGTATCTTTTAAATGACATATCGCCAAGGTACAAAGCAGCATGTCTGGTTAAAGGTTGGTGATTCGATCCCTCTATTACTCTATGTGAAACAAAGAATCTGTAGTTTCATTACCCTTAAATTGCCTGGTAGTGGGTAAAGTTAACTTTTATTAGATGCTGTTCTTTCATATTATACAGTATAGTCAAGGATATATTAGCTTTGACATTTTCTTACATCTGAATATACTGTGGAGTGAATTTACTGTGAGACTAATTTAGAAGAGAGCTTTTCATAGGAGGAAATAATGGTCAGCATCAGCTGTACTTCAGATTATTAGCAGGATGAAAATTCAGGACAAAGATGTGCATACATGTAAAATTGCTAGGTGTTAATAAGAATCCTTCTTATATTTCTATTCCTGATAACATTCTGTGTTTTTTAAAACTCCAGTGTCTTAAAACTATATTCATGAATAAGATTTTATTGTTGGAGAAATGTTACAGTGCCTCTTAAACATGATTATCTTTTCTTGAAGAAAGAAAACAATATCACATTAAATAGTATGTGAAAGGTATTTTTAGAGGTTCAGCTTTAGGAAAGAAAAAACCTACAACTTATGTGTTAAAAAGCAGTTTAAAGATGATTGATTTTACTAAGACGCAATAAAGTCATTATAAAACAAATTCCCAGTATGTGAAATTTAATTTCATCTATAGGATTCATCACTCATCACAAAAGTTTCATTACACTCTGGTATTGGGTGCCTTTCTCTCACTGTTTGGTTATCTTTTCTAATAAGATCATGCTGGTCAGCTGACATTTTAAGGCACCAATTAAACATAATCGATAAATGAAATTGGATTCTGTTTAAACCAAATAAAGAGAAAAACAAGCATACCAGAGTGATAAGTGTAGTACTTTAGCTTCAATAACTTAGAATGTAAATATATCACAGAAGGACATTTCAGCTGCTAAATAAAGCCCAGTCAATCAAATGGTAAAAGGTATTGAGAAGCAACAACAGGAAGTGTTATAAGAAAAGCACCCAATGGAGACGCATAAGAAAAAAACAGTCAGTCTGCTCTTTCAGTTTCTTATCTGTTCTATAGGTTTACCAGGGTTTTTTTTTTCTTTACATTTATCTTTGTGCCTGAATGAGTTCAGTTTCACTTAGATTAGGACAGAAATTTCAGAACAGCAGGTTAATCTGTCCTGTCTTCACGGGCAACTGAGCAAACAGACCAATATCAGTGTAAAATTGTAATTCTGGAGATTAATGTTGTCTTTCCTGTTTGCGGTGAACTTGACCTCCTTGCCTTTTTCTTTCCTTTTTTTTTTTTTCCTTTTTCAGCTTCTGTCCAGGGTCCCTGGGAGAGAGCCATCTCACCAAACAAAGTGCCCTACTATATCAAGTAAGTTGGAAGAATCAGATTCTTAAAGAAGCATTTATTGTGGCTAATCTGTATATGCACAAATGAATCTATTTTTAAACCCAATGTTAGCCTGGCCTACAATACCTATTTCTTTCTTCCCTGCGGAAGCTTGGATCGTAAACTCATGCTAAAATTACCACCGTAAATTTGCTGATGCAATAGAGAACAGCCTTTAAGAAAAATCCATTTAAAGCAGCATTTGTGGTGTGTTTTGTGATGAGGGAGGAGGGTCAGATTTTTCACAATAGAACAGAAAGCTTCAAATAATATTGTTAACAGTGGGAGTAAATATTTGCAAGAACAATTTCATTTATTTAGAGGTTTTCCCACCACATTGCTTCTTCAGACAACGATGGAAGATTTCTAGAGCTGTATGTGCACAGTTTGAGGTGACTGATTACTTCATGTACCCAAAAGGCAATCAGCAGCAGTCCCGGATTTGTGGAGCTCATTCTGGATGCATAGCACTCAGCATTTGTCACCTAACAACAACAGAATGCTACTGTTTTCTGGGGCCATTTGTGCCAGTCAAAGGAATACTAGTTATTCCTCTAACTAACTAGGAATTTTAGTTATTAACTTGAAAGCACCTTCTGAAGGATGATGCATGAAATATAAATTACGATACATTGGGTCAATGTAGAAGAGAAAATACTGAGTTATTATGCTACCTTAACAATCTCTTGTCAATTTGGCAACAGAGTTTAACTTAAATTTAGCTTTAAATTGCTACTCTCCCCAAGAACAATTAAAATTAATCGAGTTCATGGAATAGTCTTCAATACTAACTGAAATCTTTTAACCTGCTTCTGCCATGAGTCTGACTACAAATATTAAATGTTTTCCTAGTTTTTTTTCCCTGCCTGCCATCTTTTATCTAGTCTGTTTTTATTCTTCCATTGCCCATCAATTCCTCATAATTCAGTTCTAAAGCAATAACAATGGCCCTAGATCTTCATTACTACCATTCTCAAGAAATTTGATTTCATGCCTCGATTTTGTTAACTCAGAAGAATGGGGGCAAGAGGAGTCTTTGGCTCATAAGGAAAGATACATCCTTTAGAAAATGGTTTACCCTTTATCTTAATAAATTTTTCCAGGCAAGGTATCTCTTAACTTTATAAAATTTTCTTTAGCATACTTTCATCTTGCTTTCTAATGTTCTTATTTTTTATTTTATTGTTTTTGTGATATTTAATTCATTAATTTAGTCACACTAAATTATGTATTTTAAATGCCTATTTAAAATCATGTTTTATTAAATAATATATTGATTTAGACATGCACTGTATTGCTTTACTTCCACTGTATATTTTATGGAACAATTTTATTCAAAGTCTTCATATTAATCTATCTACATCAGTGTCTTTGTAATCATGAGAGCCCATCATTCTCATTTCTGATTAAGATGTTTAAGACCTGCTGCTTTTTTCAACCCATTTATAAAATGCTCACTTTATCCAATCCTTTTGTGAGCTGAAATAAATTTTATTTTTCTCCTTTTGTAGATGAGATTTTAGGACCATGTGAAAATAATAATAATAATAATAATGTATCTAATAGAATCCAAGACATCTTTAAGCCATTATTCTCCAAATTATTATCTGTTTGGCACTTATTAAGGGTCTCACAGTGATTCCTAGAATCCCTGAGCCCCAATGCCCTTTCCCTAAATGTCTGTCTTCTCCTCCCTGATGTTACATCTGCTAAAGGAGATCACAGTCCATTACAGACGGGAAATGAAAATTAATTCAGTCCGAAACATGAAAAGAAGTTCCAGTAAAGTAGTAATCCCCTCCCCTGCCCCCAGTAAATTAGTCTCTCGCTGCTCCTCAGTGGAGTTAGAGGGGAGCTAAGTATCCTATTTGTCCAGTGCTCCTTCAGGTATTTGAAGATCATGATGGTGGTATTGGTAAGAGCACAGGTCTAGGAATAAGAAAACTTGAGTTCTAGTCCTGTCTCTGTCATTACTTGACTGTGTGACCTTGGGCAAGTCACTTAACCTATACAAACCTTGGTCTCTCGTTTATAAATTGAGTTGAACTAAATGATATCTAAGGTCCTTTCTAGCTCCAAGAATCAATGGGTATGGTTCATTCTATGGTCTTCTCCAAAATAAAAAATGTAGGATCTCAGCTTTTTTTCAAGAATTTTATCTTTATTTTAAAAATTAGTTATTTTAATTATTAATGTAATATAAATTATTAGTTAAAAAACCTATAGGGATTTTATTTTTCCACTGTTTAATTAGCTTTGGTTATGCCCGCTCAACCCACTTCATTTTCTCCAAGCACCTCTTTAAAGAACTTAAGTCTTAGTGTGTAATTTAGGACTATTGTTCTTCCTGGTCCAATGGTAAAAGACATAGAACAAAAGGAAAGAAAAATTAATGGACAGGTAAGTGTGGAGACCTTCAAAACCTCTGAAATAATCAGTTCCTTCAAATGAGGAATTACATAATTTTTCAAAGATCTCTCTGAAATTTTATGAAGAAGAACAATTCTGTCTACAATTATAATCTATTTGAAATTAGGGATTATGTAATTTCTCAAAAATACCTCTAAAATGGTAAACTGTAATATAAGAAGAACACATGTTCATACAGTGTACACTGTCAATAAACGTTATAATGCATTTTAATGCCATTTTCAATTTGTTACCCATTACCATTGTCTAAAACACTTTATTTAAAGCAAATTAGTTTGCTGTACAAGGTTCACTGGATTTCATGCACTGGCAAATGCCATTCAAGATCTGAAATGCCTTATTGGTCAAAAACTACATTAATAATAGATTTACAATGATATTGCTTCAACCAGCCCCCGTTTTTCCTCTTTCTTATCTTGCTTGTCTTGACTTCCATTCAAGACTTTTTACTATACATGCCAGCTGCAAACCAGCAGTCTTCTCTGACTATTTTGATTTTTTTAATGCTTTATAAATTGTCTTTTTCGATGCTGGGATAAACTGATGATCTAAATAACAAGAGGCTGCTACACCAATGGCATAGTTTCTAGTTGATTATTGAGTTGTGCACTCATCCTTGAGGTTTTAAATCATTAGCAACATCTTTTGCTCTCGATTGCAAATCAGGCAGTGTTTATGCCTGCATCCCGACACCAGCTTTTCATATAATGCTAAGAACCTTGATTTTGACACTTCAGACTTCATGTTTGTCTAGTTTATTAGTCCATAGCATATATCATTGTTACAGTTTTCATATCCCCTCTCCCTTGGGGCTCTCTTATTCCTGCCAACATCTCTTTCAGGTTATTTGATTACAGCTTTCATTGCCACTGAAAAAATAATCACCAACAATGTTCAACCTGTTACAACTGCCTTTTCCACTCTCTGCCATTTTGTAGTTTTTTGGCCTACTGTCAAACTCGTGAAAATTTCAATATAATAGCCTTTAACCAGCTGCTGCATTCTGTTAGGATTTCTTTCACCTTTTTGTGTTGCGTACTCCCATATGGGTAAACCAAACGGAGCCAAGAGCTAGGACTCTTGCTTTCTTAATGAGTTAGAAAATTATTCTTCTGTGTTCTGGACTGTCAAAAGAATTTAGGAATCCCAAACTTGTATCTAGGATGTTGCTGCACAGATATCATAATAAGAGCATAAGAAATATCAGACCAACTGTATATTTTATGGATCAAATCAACAGGGCAACTAGCCCAGAACTCTGTCCCAGATGCAGGAACCAATGGATGTTTTGTCAGTAAACCTAGTAATTTCCATTTAAAAAATTAGGATGCATCATGACCTTCTCTTATTAATGTATTGTAGACCAATTGGCCTTGAGTTTACTCAATGATTTCTTAAACTTTTTTTTTAATTCACTGCCTTGGCCTTGTCTTAGAAATAATAAGTTCTGTAAAATTAATGTCTTCTATATAAATAAAGGCATGTTTCAATTTGCTTGAATCTACATCCTCTAAGATCAAGGAATGACCCCAGTCAGATTCATTGGAATTCAGTGAATACATTTATATTTACCCCTAGTCAACTTTAATCTTACACCCCACCCCCCACCTGCCAAAACCCTTTTAATTTTCACCTTCCCAGTCTGGGAAAGTCTAATCCTTTTTGTTCTTTTAGTTTGTCCTTGAATGAAAGATAAGCTTTCCCCTTGATCATCTTAGTTGCTTTTCCCTGGATCTTTTCCAGCCCTGTTATACCTTCCTTGGAATGTCATGACTAGAATGGCCCAAATATTGATTGTTAAATTTGTTAGCACTGTCTCTAGTCTTCAGTCACTCATGAGGAAAGTAAATGCTATTCGCTGTCTCCCACTGGTGCAGAAATGGAGAAACCGATTGAAGTCATAATCTGTTCTACATATATTAGTTCTAGCTGAAGGTTGGTTTTCTGCTACTTTTCGATAATACCCGCTGAAGTATTTGACCTTATATTTCTGCTACCTGTCCCTTAGGAAGGATTTGATTTTTAGACAAGCTGGTCCTTTCCTCCTTCAAAGACACTGTGGTTGCTAAATATTAGGAGGCATTCACTAATGAAACGCAGTAGCAAACCTGCTGACTCAATCAGCAGTAATGCATTTCATCAGGCTCCCTTTCTAAATATCTCTGAAGCACTTCACAGAGGAGTGAAAAATGGGGTTCTGGAACTTACTACCTGTTCAGCTTTTTTACATGCAGTGCTCAAGAAGCAACTCATGGCCAAAGGAGTGTCCTATCTTTTCCGGCTGGTTATTTTGGATGTTGTATACACTGCTGTAGATGTTGCCTAATAACCTTGATCTACCCTTCTCTCCACTCTCAATTCCAGGCATGTTTCTACAGCCACCTATTGTGTCTGAATTGTTCACAACTTTCTGGTGGTTCCTGCTTAGCAGAAAGCAATTAAAAACCTTCCTGGCTGAAGCCAAGCATCACTTCAGTCCACATTTCTTATTACTGATGCTTTATCTGCTGCCAAAACTGCTGGTTTGGTTTCTGACTCTCGTGTCTTCTTATGGCCCACCATGCCTATGGCTCTATTAGTAGGAGTGTTTGATTCTCTGCCTGGAATTGTGGCCATCTGTCTAGACTTCCGTTTCGGTATTTGTGTCCTCCTGTTTCCTGTTGGTCTACATTCTGGTTTTAACTCGTAGCTCTTGCTCTGATTTTTAATACCTGTGCTCCCTAACTCCAGTTTCATCTGAGTTCTGACTCTCCCTCTCCTACTGTATTGGCTCAATTGCTACCTTCTGGGTAATTTCTCAGCTTCCAAAGCCCTCCCATGCGTAAACCATATTGTGCTCTATTCTTGATCCAGCTCCCTCTTATTTGTGCCAGGAGTTGCTCTGATTCAATTTTTGGTTGGTTTATTTGTTCTTTGAGTTAGTGATTGCTATTCCAGTACCTGTAATTATATGCCAAGGGAAACAGTGGTTATCTATGTCTTAGCTTTAACAGCTATCAACATGCTAATTATCTCTATTGGCTGGTTTGCAGTATATATATTTTCTGTTATAAAGAACACTGGACTATGGTATCAACTTATAAAACATTCTCCTATCTCATTCCTGATGCCTCACTGTCAGTCTTCTGACATTCAGTTTGAACATTGATTGAAAGTGATAGAGTTTTTCTTAAAATATGAACAGAGTATGTAATTTTATGCTGTTTCTGGTAAGATTCTTCTCACGTATATTGTCTTTCAAAATATACCTTCTAACAGCCGACAAGACAATATGAAATGATGGAAATATTAATTAGACCGAGCATCAGAAGATTTTAAATCTAGTTCCTTATTTGCTATTAATTAGCTATTTAATCAACTGTGAATCACTCACTTAGCTTTTCTGGGCCTCAGTTTCTCCATCTGTCATCTAAGGAGGCTGAATAACATGATCTCACAGATCATTTCCAGTCCATACATTCTATGATTTTATGAATGTCCATTTTGAAATAGAAATTGTTTCTGACAGTTTTCTAGAAGAATGAAAATGAGTCTTCATATAGCCCTTGAGGATTCTTATTGTACCATCAATCTTATCAAGAAGGAAAGGGCAAATAATATTAAACCTTTTACTTGACTGTTTAGCACCATTGATAATAGGAAATGGATGCAACTGACAGTCAGCTGTTTAATTTGAACTGTCAGTCTTTAAGGATGCTGGCGAATATCTCTAGATAATTGAATTTGTGAAATTGCTGCCAAAAGCCTGGTGCTCTGACTTTGAAAAGGCTTTAGTACACAAAGATAACCCAGAGGTCAGTCTTCTCTGCTGTGCTTTCTCCTCCACAGTGTGGTGGTTCCAAAGGTCACATTAGCTGAGTCTCATTAATCTCTGGAACCACAATGAAGAAACAGTTGGTAATGCATAATTAATGATATGATCATGAAAACAACTCAGGTTAAGATATTAACTGAAAGAGAATGAATGAGACACCATAGTGTTTTGTAGAGTCCTGATCCTGACCTTCGGTTTTGTAGACCATGTAGATGTTGGTATCTTCTGTGTCTCAGAGGTTCATAAAAAGTCTTGCAACTTTCTTTGTAGTTTCATAAACTGGTACATATAACCTCGACTGAAATAACAAACTTCATGAGGATAGTTGCTGTATCTATTTTCCTAGTATACCAGAAAACAAACCCATTGCTAGCAAGTCGAATTCTGATTCATACTGACCCTACAGGACAGAGTAGAACTGCCTCATAGGGTTTCCAAGGCTGTACATCTTTATGGAAGCAGACTGTCACATCTTTCTCCCTCGGAGTAGCTGGTGGGTTTGAACTGCCGACCTTTTGGTTAGCAGCCGAGTGCTTAACCAATGCACCACCAGAGCTCCTTTTTTCCTAGTATAGTGTCTCATAGAAATCCTAACAGAATAGCAGGTTATTAAAAAGATATTTGCATGCATGTGTGCCTTCCAGTAATTCCAAGTGCTTTATAATCCTGACTCCTTTTATCTTCAAAACATCTTCTACTGTTTGTGTGTCAGCTTAAATCTACCACCCGCAGACGTCTCTCATAGCCTCTAGACAACAACTTTAATGTTAGAAAGAGTGCTGAGGTTTTCATAGAGTTTGTCGTATCTCCTGTAGTTTGGTGCCTAGAAGATAATCCTTAGCATCCATGTCTGAACTGTACATAGCAAAACCTGAGATCTAGATTCTGTTCTGTCATTAATAACAATATCCTTTGGGGTAAAACTCAGCCCATCTGGGACCAAGTTTCCCCATCAACAATGAGGAAGTAGAACTAGATAATGCCTGAGATCACTCTGAGCTCTGATTTTCTTTGTTTCAGTGGAACAGGGGTCTTTTTCTTTTTCCTAAATACCCCTCATGAGGCTGCTTCTGGTTTTCTAGTGGTTAATAGAGCTTTAAATTGATCAACCACTGTGTTTCACTAAGCGTTGTGTGTAGTATCTACTTTGGGGACTGGGTTCTAGTAGCTACTGAATCTTGAAAGAATGGCATTGGTGGTAAATTTTGATTTTATGGAGAATTTTTGTAGCATTCTATATGTTATATGTAATGTTTACATGTGATAGCATATATGCATATACATATGGAGTAGCTAAAATATAATGTTGTGTATTGGTCAAAAACTCTATTATAATACACATGGTAATAGTATAGGTGTCCCCTGCTTCATTCATGGTGCTACTGGGAATACAAGTGTGTACATGGAACATATTCAGATCTATTTCCACAAAGGAAGAGGAGTAAATTATTTCCAGTCTTCCTTTCTTTCTTTTTTTTCTAATTTTCTTAAACATGCATATTCTTACATGATCACGTTAGAAAAAAACATGGGCTGTAGCATCAAATAAATCTGGGTTTGAAACCCAGCTTTATCATGTTCTGACTCTATGGTTTGAACAATTTACTTAACCTCATACCCACTCTACTTTATGGCCCATAAGGAATGTCCCTCAATGAATATTAAGTGGCTGTCCTTGCCTTCTCTGAACCTGACTTGAAGTCTAATTGACCTCTACTAGATATCAAGTGTTGGATTTGTAGGAAAGCACTCACACAGATATACCCAGAATCAGCTACATATTTTGAATATCTTCTAGGACCCAAATATGTCCTTGATCAAATTAGTTTATTTTCATTCTCAGAGTTCCCACATAATTTGGGGTATGTGTGAATTCCCAAACATTCCTGAGCCTCTCCTAGGCTTCTCTAATTGCTTCCTATCCTATCCCCTGGGAAGCAGCATCCTGTTCCCTTCACAAAGGTCAACAGCAGCCCAGACAACATTTTAAAACAACTTAATAACCCTGAACTGCCTCTTCTCTTCGAATAACTTCCTTAGAGCATTAGTCCTTTGAACATTGACCTGATTGCAGAAAATGTCCCTTTCTCAGCGGGAAAACTCCAAATCCCATTCAGTCCTCCCCTCCCTTATTCTAGGGGGTGGAGTAGGGGGAGAGAAGTAATTAAATACTTCTTTCTGGCAGAATGTTAACACACACACACACACACACATATATACATATATATGTATATATATATATATTTCTTCTTTAAAAAATATACTGTGAGTGCGTTGTATAAATCAGTGCTCTCACACTGCAAATTTTAAAAATCCTTGTACGTGATTGAAGAAAAAAAAAATCTATGCCTTTAGCAGTCTGGAAAGCTCCTAAGAATAAGTCCTATATAGGGCTTAGCCCACTGTCAGCATTCAGCGAATGATCATGTCTTCTGTGATATCATTAACTCCCCGGTGGACGAAACCAAGAAGCCTCCCTGCTCCTCCTGAAACTTTCAGTTGCTTTTTCTGTTTTTCTTTCTCAGTTTATCCACATTCATCTTGCTTCCCAAAGCCACTGTGTGTCAGATCGTCAGTGCAAAATGTAATTTTTAACTTGCTTCTTTGTTGTTTTAAAAGGAATTTTTTTGCGGTTGTTTTGTTCCTTTAGCTTTGGTCACTTTTTCTTGGTCTTAAGCTTTCTGTAAAGGGTGTATCACATAGTTACCGTCCATATAATCTCCTAAACAGAAAGAAAAAGCAAAGTTTAATGTGTGCCTACTATGTGCTAAGTGCTATAGTAGGTGTTTCATCTGTATCATTTTGTTTTCATAACAACCCTGTTATTATCTGGTAAAGAAGAAACAAGTCACACTAACAAAGGGATAGAGAATTAAGATTTAAAATCATCATCATCATCATTTCACGTGTTGTTTTCCCAGCTATTCCAACTTCCTAGTATTATTGGTTATAAACTGGCCCTTAGTATAACCATGTTTGGTCAGTCACCAGCACTACCTTATTAGTCCTTCCCTGCATTGCTGATGTTTTTCCTTAGCTTACTCACCCGTGAGACTTCTTCTGCACTGGTCTCTTGCAGAGACATAAGTTTCCTTATTCTGCTTTTGACAATTAAGAAGGAAAAAAAAAGAGAGAGACAAAGACCTGGTCTTTGTCTTTGTCCTGTGCACTGATGTAGGCAGGAGAGAGAGAGAAGAGACAGGCAGAAGGAGAGGGAGAGAGAGAGAGACAGAAGCAGAGACAGAAAGACAGGTGGGGGAGAAAGGGTTTTACCAGCGGGTCTGATTCATTCCCGGAGGGAGAGGGATGTAAGGGCAGTGAATGACCTCACCAGACTGCTTTGTAAACATGCTAATGACCTTCCAGACCTGCTTGTAATCTTGTTAATGGCATTAAACTAGCAGAAAGACACCTGGAAGTCCCTATCTATAAAATGTTTTTGATAGGTTATACTGGTCTGTCTAGGTTTCTTATTGTAAATAAACTTGGAACTTATAGATTTATGGGTCATGGCTGGCTGGAGAAGGGGACACAGTCACATGAGCACGTTCCTAATTTTGTAATTAACAGATTATAAAATTGATGCCTTTTGACACTTAAATAGCTTCCTTTCAATGTCAATGTCTCCGTATATGTTTTTTTAAAAAACGTGTCAGTTAATCTGAAACCAAAACACGTCATAATGGGAAAGAATGTTTCATCTGTGCCTGGTGCTTCCCTATAATCTGTTGAATCATTAGTAAAGGTTGGTACTAGATAAGAATCTATGATATGGGTGAGTCCAATATGAAAGTCAACAATTATACAATATGTGTTTATTTTTATTTTTTAAATTTCCTTAACAATGAGAGAAAGTCATGAAAAGAAGAACAAGTGGGTCCATATATTTTTCCTTATCATGTTGTCTCCAGTTCTAGAAAATCACAAGTCTAAGCTAAAGGCCAGAGTCAGGACTAACGAGGGATATAACAGTCATACATGATTATAATGAAAATTATATAAATGATATCCGAATGTTTTTAAAAGTGACCTTTAGAATAGATCCTAGAGATAGCAAGGGCCTCTGTAACAGCCTTGTTGAAGCCCTAAATCATCTTCACTGTTTAACTCTTGAAATGTTTTTATTTTCAGATCCCTTGTCTCCCCAACTAAGCTACAAACTCCTTCACAACACTTGTGCCTTATGCATCTTTGCATCATCCTCAACATTTATTACATAATGTCTAACACATGAAAAATTAATAAATACTTGACAATTTGTTTTGATTTTGATGATCAAGTGCATTTTGGAAATTGAGCTATAGTTCTAATTGGTATTCTTATAAAGGAATAGATAATAACAGATTAGAGACATTCCATATAATGTTTGTATTCTAGGTAATCCCACTGGGATTGCAATTGATTGAATTATATTTTGGAAGCAATCGCAATCATCAGTTCACTCATTTTCTGTGTTTCAGTTGGTTGACAGCAAAGAGTGACGTTTGGTGGAATTGGTTGCCCAGGTGAACTGTCCTGTAAACGGAAAATTTTTGAAAATTACTGTTTTAGAGAAAGTGTTTTAAGTGAAACTTTCCTTTGGGATATTTCCAAAGGGATATTCCTTTGTCAGTTCCTCTAGCCAAAACTGTTATCAGAATATCTTAGGAAAGTGCCTTCAAATCATATTTCTATCAAAATTCACAGGCTGTCTTCAGTAGCCAAGGTTGTTACAGTGAGTGCATGTAAGTTTGAGGTGAGGTAGGTGGTAGAATCTAATAGAGACGCTGAGGCAGAACCATAGCGGCATTGGGTGGAGAAGAAAAGACCTCAGGTTTGGTGTATAGTTAAACAGTTCTTACCATCCTCTGGAAAATATTAAATGTCATTATTAAGTGCATAGAAAATAGATTGTGTAAATGCCTAATGTTGACAAAAGATAGCCGATATATATTTTTATCAAATACAGATTTTTTGGTAGGGGGAAAAGTGATCTTCTTATATCTTTTTAAATAGACCTTATTATTAAGGAACTTAGAGCTGTTTATCTAACTCACGTCATATACTCGTAGCCATCAAGCCATTTTTATTTTTACTCTAAACACTGCATAATAGCAGAAATCTTCCTTACTCTGCTCAGCTTCACTCATCATCAACAAAATTGTCGATTATATTCCCAGTCCTTGAATGCATTGCTTGAGAAGAAGAGGTGAAAGCTGAAAGCTCAATATTGAGGTAAAAATTTGATCTTTCTATACTTGCTGGTAGATTCAAAGCATGGTAATCTTGTTTTGACTTGTGAACTGGAAAAAATTAATATGGCAAGATGGAGAAAACATGTTCAAACTACAAAGTCACTCTTCCTGAGAAGTTATCTGACTGTAACTGTAACTACAACTCAGGGCATATCAGAGGGCTCAGATGTGGAACATTTCTTTAAAATTAAAACCGAAAAATCCTGATGTCTAATAGAACGTATAAAAATAGGTACCTCTGAAGAATGGGGCAGAGCAAAGGAATACTGAATAATATAGTCTAACAGTTTGGGCCATACCCTTACAGTAGTTGCTGAGCCCAGAAAAATATAGAATTAATTCAATAAAACATCAGGAAAAAAAAACAACATAAACATAAAATATTTTAAATTAAAAACCCTGAATAAGAAGGGGAAAAAAAATCCCCCAGCAAATCAATATTGCTTGGGGAAGCATGAATCCCAGACCAGCAATATTTTTATCCAAATAACTGCTAGTTCCATAGTGAACAAACACCTTTATCATCAAGTTTTATAAAGAGCAGAGTAAAGACAGAGTGCTAAGGGTTGCTGGATATACTTCTGAAAGTTTGTGACTTTATCCAGACTTTCATGCTTGGCTACATCAACTTCTACTGAATTTACTCATTGTACTTTGTCAGTTTGGGATTTAATTTGTTTGTGTTGGCTACCCTTGCCTAAGTATATATGCTATAAAACATAAAGAGAGAAATGGTAAAATAATTACAAGGATTGTTAAGCAATAGTGGTATCTGTAGTGAGCAGTTATTGCTGTTGTATAGAGTAGTAATATACCTAAGGAAATCTGTGGGAAATTTAATTTGAGATATAAAACACCAAAGTAAGGCAGGGATGAAATAATAAACCAATAGGAGATAAATTTAGGCATAAGAGTCTAAAGATGTAAATTCTATAAAATAATACATATGTTCTTACATAATTTTGTAAGCAGCACTGGTGGCATAGTGGTTAAAGCACTCTGCTGCTAAGCGAATGGTCCATGGTTCGAACCTACCAGCCGCTTCGCAGGAGAAAGATGTGGCAGTCGACTTCTGTAAAGATCACAACCTTGGAAACCATATCGGGCAGTTCTACCCTGTCCTATAGGGTTGCTATGAGTAGGAATAGACTCCACGGCATTGGGTTTGGTTTGTTTTGCATAATTTTATTACTCTCTGAACTTCACTACTCTGTAAAATAAGGGGAATGATCCTGAACACAACAGCATCATTTCAGCTTATAAACAAATCAGAAGATACATAAACCACTTTTAAGGGTTGTATACTATAAAGGTGGAAATGATTAAGTGCTGGACTACTAACTGAAAGGTTGATAGCTCAAAACCACCCACAGATGCCTCAGAAGTAAGATCTGGTGATCTGCTTCCCAAAGGTCACAGCCTTAAAAACCCTACTGATCCACAGAGCAGTTCTAGTCTGTACACATGGGGTCACCATGAGTCAGAACTGACTGGATGGCAACTAACAACAACACCAAATATAAAGGTATAATTTCATCTATTTTTTTTAATTTGAAAACCAATTTCATATAAACCCGAACTGGGCAGTTCTAAATTCTTTGAGTGAATATTTCAGTAAATATATTTTCCCAGTTTCCACATTTCTTGTATTTTTTTCAAAGAAATAAGACAATCTTTTAAATCTCTAACTGTCTGGGACCTCCCCCTGATTGTCTTTTAAGATAGTTCAAATAGAGGTGGGGCCAAGATGGCGGAGTAGTCAGATGCTTCCGGTGGACTTTCTTACAACAAAGACCTGAAAAAGCAAGTGAATCAATTATATATGACAATCTAGGAGCCCTGAACATCTAAGGCAAAGTTGAGGAACCAGACTGAGTGGCAGGAGGAGGGAGAGACGGTTTGGAAGCAGCAAGGAGTTGCCAGACCTGACCCAGCGAGAGCCTGAGCCCTTCAGGCCTGATCAGCACATGGGTGAGTGGTGACACAGGCAAGCAGCAGTGCTTGGGAGGCGTATTCTACACTGGGAGAGACCCAGCTACAGAGAGTCTACTCAGCCTCCCAGAACCAGTGAGAAGCACCTCTAGATCGGCAAAAGATAAGTACTTGCGTACGGCCTACCACGCAGATCAGAAACATCCTCCTTAGGGAAAAACCTCTCTCCCATTTACCTCTCTGCTCCCTGCTGTGCACTGAGTCCCGGACCGGCTTCAGCAATCGCCGAGTCCCCTGCGCCGGAAGTAGGATCCATCACACACCCTGAGCCATTCTCCCAGCCTTGGGGAAAAAAATAAACTTTCAGCTCCCCTAAGCCAGGAACCCAGGGTAGGCACAGGTCCTTTGCCTAGGCACAGGCATAAGGGATCCACAGACTTTGAGTGCCTTTCCCCCTGCAAAAACTTGGGTGGGCCCATTTCAACAACGTAGGCCCTCATTACCGTAGTACAACAGGGTATATACTAGAACTCTAACTTCAACTGTTTCAGCTGTGAAGTGACAGGTTCATGACATTTGACACTGCTCTGCCCATTAAGCAGGGTCTTCACCTACCCACATCAGGGGCCTGAGGACTGGTGGTACCACACACGCCACCTAGCCATCGGCAATAGGAGCCCAAGAATAAGAGGTGCCCCCCAGTCCTTACAGCCAACAGCATTGCGTGCTGATAGTCCAGCTGCAAAACCACCCACCTATGCGCTCTAGGGAATAGGAACATGCCTTCCTCCAGGACACTTAGGTGCGGCCATCAGCCCCCTGTCTTCCTCAGAGTGTGTCCCCCTGCTGCAGCCAGATGCCTGTGCCTACACCAATCACCCATGCCTGTCTAGGACTATAGGTGAGAGTCTACACCACACACTTGGTGGCTATCTACCTGGGCACCTGAGCTGAATCCATACAGGAGAAGTGGGCGGACTCCTGAGCTTACATACCTAGGAACAGATCTAACCACCTGGCAACAGGACATTAGAGCTTCAAAGGTGCCAATAATCAAACTAGCTCATACGAGCAGCCTATTTGGGCATATCAAAACAAAACAAGAAGCTAGGACACAGTAAGCAAACATAAGATGAATAAATATAATAACTTATTGATGGCTTGGAGACAACAGTCAATATCAAATCACATAAAAGTTCAATCCATGATGGCTTCAGCAAGCTCCCAAAATAAAGAATCTAGACATTTTCCAAAGGAGGAAAATTTCTTGGAATTAGTGGAGGCAGAATACAAAAGATTAATATACAGACCTCTTCAAGAAATTAGGAGGGAAATTAAGCAAAACGCAGAACATGCAATAGAGGAAATTTAAAAGATTAGAAAAAAGCATAATGACAAATTTAACAGGCTTCAAGAATCCATAGAGAGACAGCAATCAGAAATCCAGAAGATTAACAATAAAATTTCAGAATTAGAAAACTCAAAAGAAAGTCATAGGAGCAGAATTGAGGCAATGGAAGTCAGAATTAGTAAGATTGAAGATAAAGCACTTGACACCAACTTATTTGAGGAAAAATGAGATAAAAGGATTTCAAAAAAAGGAAGAAACCCTAAGAATTATGTGGGACTCTAGCAAGAGGAATAACCTATGAGAGACTGGAGTACCAGAAAAAGGGGTATAACAGAAAAGACAGAATTGTTGAAGATTTGTTGGCAGAAAAATTCCCTGATATTGTGAAAGATGACAAGCTATCTATCCAAGATGCTCACTGAACCCCACATAAGGTAGATCCCAAAAGAAAGTCACCAAGACATATTATAATCAAACTTGCCAAAATCAAAGATAAAGAGAGAATTTTCAGAGCAGCTAGAGATAAACAAAAAGTCATCTACGAAGGAGAGTCAATAAGAGTAAGCTTGGACTACTCAGCGGAAACCATGCAGACAAGAAGCCAATGGGATGACATATATAAAGCCTTGAAGGAAAAAAACCTGCCAGCCAAGAATTATATATCCAGCAAAACTGTCTCTCAAATACGATGATGAAATTAGGGCATTTTGAGATAAACATAAGTTTAGGGAATTTGCAAAAACCAAACCAAAAGTATAATAAATACTAACGGGAGTCCTCCAGTTAGAAAATCGGTAACATCAGATAACAACCCAAGACTAGAACACAGGACAGAGCAACCAGAAATCAACCCAGATAGGGAAGTCACAAAAATAAATCAAAGCTAAAACACTGAAAATAGAAAAATAGATGTCAATATGTAAAAGATGACAACATTAAAACAAAAAAGAGGGACTTAAAAAATGTAGACATAGACTTTGCATAAGGAGAGGAAGTCAAGGCGATATAAACAAATAAAAGACAGGTATAAACTTAGAAAAATAGGGGTAAATATTAAGGGAACCACAAAGCAAACTAACAATCCTACAAGTCAAAATAAAAAACTAGAAAAACATAAAGACTCAGCAAAAACAAAATCAACAACAATGAAAAGATGAAAAGAAAATACATAAAGAAAAACAATGCAGCACAGAAAATTTAGTAGAACAAAGAAACTGTTAACAACACACAAAAAAAGACATCAAAATGACAGCACTAAACTTATACTTATCAGTAATTACGCTGAATGTAAATGAACTAAATGCACCAATAAAGAGACAGAGAGTGGCAGATTGGATCAAAAAACCCCACCCATCTATATGCTCCTACAAGGGACACACCTTAGACTTAAAGACAAAAACAAACTAAAACTCAAAGGATAGAAAAAATATACCAAGCAAACAACACTCAAAAAAGAGCCGGAGTGACAATATTAATCTCTGACAAAATAGACTTTAAAGTAAAATCCACCACAAGGAATAAGGAGGGACACTTCATAATGATTAAAGGGTCAATACACCAGGAGGACATAACTCTAATAAATATTTGTGCACCCAATGACAGGGTTCCAAAATACATAAAACAAACTACTAACAGCACTGAAAGGAGAGATAGACAGCTCCACAACAGTAGTAGGAGACTTCAACTCACCACTTTCAGTGAAGGACAGAACATCCAGAAAGAAGCTCAGCAAAGACATGGAAGATCTAAATGCTACAATCAACCAACTTGATCTCATAGACATACCAAACACTCCGCCCCACAGCAACCAAGTATACTTTCTGTTCCAACACACATGGACCATTTTCCAGAATAGACCACATATTAGGCCATGAAGCAAGCCTTAACAAAATCCAAAGCATTGAAATATTACAAAGCATCTTTCCTGACCATAAAGCCATAAAAGTAGAAATCAACAACAGAAAAAGCAAGGAAAAAAATCAAACACATGGAAATTGAACAACACCTTGCTCAAAAACTACTGGGTTACAGAAGAAATTAAGGATGGAATAAAGA
>NW_004444095.1:1119999-1164457 GCF_000243295.1 Trichechus manatus latirostris | reverse complement strand
ATGTATAAATTTTTGTATGGGAGACTAACTTGAAATGTAAACTTCATTTAAACTACAACAATTAAAAAAATATTGTAAACATACATAAAAGAAGGTAGTTCAAATAAATACAACCATAAATAAGAAAAAAAATAATTTTGCAGACACTATGTCTTTGTTTTTAATGCTCAGGATATAAAGTACACTTATTGTGTAACCTTACATTCAAATTTGTTGCAAATTAGCAAAACATAACTGGTTTGTAAGCAAGAAGGCTGTTGAAGTTGAGCTCTGAATCCTCTTTTCTGGTACCCCAAAGGGGAAAACCTTTGAAATGCAAACATTGACCTTTCTCAATGCCCCAGGTAAAGTTTGCTGGAGAGTTTTTGTTTTATGCTGGTGCTTTTTTTCCTTTCTTTTTTTTTTTTTTTTTTTAGTACAGTTTGAGACTAGACTAGATTGGCAGGACAAAGTTGGCTGCTATGTAGAGAATATACCTGATGGAGCATGTGGTATGGGGGTAACGAAAAAGGACAAGAGTGGAAGCAGGGACACCAGTTAGGAGTCTGGGGAACATTGGTGGTAGCAGTGCAGATCATGAGAAGTGGTTGGATTTGGCAAATATACTTTGGAAACATAATCAACAGGTCTTACTGATGCATTAGCGGTCAGGAGTGAGGGAAAGAGGGCAATCCAGATGTCTCCTGGGCTTTTGGCCGGAACGAGTGCCTGAACAGAAACAATTTCGGTAGGGAAAATCAAGAGATCTGTCTTGGGCACCATGACAGCATTAAGGGATGACTTGGAGAGCTTTTGGTCCCCAGTAATTCCCATTGGCCACTCTTTGCTCCCAGCAACAGGAAAACGCATAGTCTAAGCAAAAGTGTGAGCTTGCAAAACATATACAACTCCAAAACAAAATCTCTACCCTTTCCTCCCAACTGGATAGTCACTGTTCTATATTGAAATGTTGGATATGCCTAAGTTTAAACATGTTAAATTTGAGGCATCTACTGGGTATCTAAGTGTGTAGTTGAAAATATGAATTTGAAGTTCAAGAAAGAGTTCCGGCCGAGGGCTATAACTTTGAAGTCATCAGCATATAATGGTTCTTAGAGTCATAGAAAGGGATGAGATCATTCAGATGAGAGGAAACCCTGAGACTTCGCAATATTAGGCTTGTTTCTGCTCTGACAAAGGCAAATGTATTAATTCATGAATTCGTTAAATTAATTCACCAAAATATATTGGGGGCTACTTTGACAGCTATTGTACTAAGCACTGGAGATGTGGTAATAAGCAATGCAGGCACAGTCCCTGCCCTCCTGGAGCTTACAGTCCCTGTCCTCCTATTTGAGGAAATAGACACAAAATAAATAGGGCTTGGGGCCTAGGATGAGCCAAGGAAGCAGGCAGTTGCCATTAACTACTCAAGAAAGCAAAACATAGCATATTTTTGCGAAGAAGTAAAACTCTGATTATTCAAAATGTTTAATGCTTCAGGTGCAATGGAAACATCCTCCGAAAAGGCATTAAGTCATACATTTGTATAAGATTTAAATAAAATAGCTAAAATAATGATCTATTTTCATTTTAGTTCTGTACTAAAGCTCTAAGACTATAAAAACATATATAAACAAGGTACAGGAGGTAGAGAGATTTTTCTTATGCATCCAAGAAGTTGCCCCTATGCTTTTGAAATCTGCTGTGTGATTTACTTTCTCAAATTGGCTTGTCATATAGGAATACAATGCCATTGCAGAGATTAATTGGTGTATTTGTGAACTGTTCTGAAATGCTAAAATGAAAGCATAAAACTATAAAACACATTATTATTCATTAAAGGAGCATAGTTTACAAGCGTGTCTCTGATCATTGTCGAAGCATAAATGGCCAATTTCACCCATAATTAGCCGATTTAGTATGAAGTTATTCTTTACTTGGTATATTTTGTTTAACCTCAGTTATATTTGTAAAAACAGAAACTGTAATTTGTTACTGCTTTAAGAATTTCTCACACATGCTAAAATGCTCTTTAATTCTTATGTACTTAAGAAATGGTTGAATTCTCCTTGCCTAAGAAACCTCAAGTAGTTATTTAAAGATATGCTCTTGACTGACTGATTCATTCGTTCATTCAACAAATATTTATTTAACATAATATGTGTGCCAGATACTGTACTAGATACAGTGGATATGTTTGGTGGGCAACACCCATGATACCACCAAAATATAGCCAGAGAACAGATAATGGAGCTGAGATACTAAGGATGAATAAGAACACGGAAAAGAGGGAAGGTCATGTACCAAGACACTATAGCAGAAGGGAAATTGTCAATACAAAGGACTGAAAGGACAGTGTGACTGGTGCTGGAGGTGGTAGGGAGAAGATGGGAAAAGCCATGAATTGTATGAGGACTCCATGGATACAAATAGACCAGTCTGAAGGCTATTTATGAAATCCAAATGAGAAATGATGGTTCTGGAACCAGGGTGATGGTAGGTTGGAGATGGTAAGAAGGAGACAGATTTGAGAGATATTTAGGAGAGAAAAATCATTAGGACTTGAGGCTAGATAACATGGCAGGGAAGAAGGGAGAAAAATATGTCAAGGAATAATACCTAGATTTCTGGGTAATGGGCAGTTTCAGTGAGACATGGAGCATTGAAGAAAGACAAGGTTTGTGGTGGAAATTTGATTGTGGACATGTTTGAGTTTGCGATCATTTGTAACATCCAAGAACTGTCAAGTAGACAGATAATATCTGTCTGGAGTCCAGAAGAGATGTAGATGGGTTTGGGTTGGAGTTATCAATTTAGATATAATTTGTGTATAGCTAGTAACTGAAACCATGGGTGTGAATGAAATTCTAACGCTAAATTTTGTAAGGGCATTTTTTATGTTCTTTGAAGTATAACTGCAGTATTAAAAAAAAAGGCTAGAAGGAGACACATCGAATTTATCATATTGAATATAGGTGAGGAGGGCATCAAAGAGAACATGAATTTCACCTGCAATGTGTGATTTTATTTGAAAGAGGCTTTGGGTAAAGACAAAATGTTAACCATTATTAATTCTGGGTGGTGGGAGAAAACATATTTGTTATTTTGTACTCTGGAACTTTTCATTTCCTAAAAATCTTCATTTAAAACAAATGTTTAAAAAATTCATCATTATAGATGGTCACTAGACCACTGAATACTTTGTACCAACTTGGTTGTCTACCAGAGGCTTCTTTGAGTAAACTCTTCAAGTCAAAATTCTTTGTGCTTGATCAGCATAATTGCACAAAATTATTAGTCTGAAAAGTAGCTGTTGTCTAGAACCCTACCTAATTTTGAAAAACTATTACATCTACAGTAAAACTGCATTCTTTTCACTGCTTTTCAGCTTGTGTAACTCTGTTGCCCTATCTTCAAGTTCCCTGGTTCTTTCCTTGCCTGTATCAAGTCTACAGACGAGCCCATTTAAGGCATTCTTCACTTTTATTGCTATTTTTTTTTTATTTCTAGCATTTCCATTTGATTGATTCTTATAGTTTCTAGCTCTCTCCTGAAATTACCTATCTGATCTTTCATGTTGTCTTCCTTTTCCATTAAAGCCTTTAACATACTGTCATGATTATTTTAAATTCCCTGTCTGATAGTTTCAACATCTGTAACATATCTGAGACTGGTTCTAATGATCATTTGTCTCTTTGGACTGTGGTTTTTTTTTTTTTTTTTTTTTGCCTTTTGGCATGCCTTGTAATGTTTTTTGGCTGAAAGTCGGAGATATTGTATACAGTAGTAGATACTAAGGTAAACAGGACTTCAGTGTAGTGATTTATGTTAATCTGGCTGGGAGTTGGGCTGTGTTTGATGTTTGTTAAATGCTATGGTTATCATTGTTGAGGTTTGTTGTTAATATGGGCACCAAAGACTTCAAATTCTTCTAGTGACCTTGTTTTATTACCATAGGCTTGTTAGTGTGATGATGGGATGACGGAGGGGGGTATCTGATAATGTTCTGATTAACACACAGTTGGCCTGGGTGTCGGGGTTGTGGCTTTCACAATTGTTTCTGTCCCACCTCCAAGGATAGAGTTTCCCGCACCTCCCATTCTCTTCCCCCAGATGCAGATATACACATATCCACCAGTGTTCTTAGTGTATGGCCCTGAGGGCCTTTTCCCCGGTGGAAGAAGCCTTTTTTTTTTTTAACTTCAGTGACTTGGGGGGGACTTGGTGGTGTTCCCTTCTCCCCCAACTACAATGGTATTTCACCAGTGCCCTTCCTTCTGCAGACTGAGCCTTTGGTTTCTTAAGAGAAAAGGGCCAGGGCAGATTCACGGGGGCTGATATTACCCTTCCCCAGCCAGCATCACGAGGGGTCGGGGAGGGCCTTCGCCAGATTCTCCCCATTGTCCCTGTGAGAGCCTGGGCAACTTCCTGGAAGAAAAGCCTATAAATGGTTAGGAACCCTCCTATGACTGTGGCCCCTAGGGGCTTCACACTCTCAGGCTAGCCATCATGTGGCCTCCAGAAATATAATCTTCCTACCAGTTTATATGGATCCGTGGGTGGCAGGAACTGTTAAGCGCTGGAAAGGTCAGTGGTTCGAATCCAGTCAGAGGTGCTTCGGAAGACAGGCATGGTGATCTGCTTCTGAAATGTCACAGCTTTGAAAACCCTATGGAGCAGTTCTACTCTGCACACCTGGGGTCACCATGAGTGGAATCAACTGTATGTCAGCTAACAATGACAACCAGTTTATATAACATCTGGTGGCTTCTGCCTCAAGTATCCAAATACTTAGGCCCTGTGTCTCCCTGAAGATGCCTGTCTTTCTTTAGATTTTCGTGTGGTTGTTTGTCCTTTGATCTTACTTCTCTGATGGGTTAATGAAAAGTGAATAATTTATCTATCCAGCTTTCTTGGTCATCTAGTGCTGCTATAACAGAAATACCACAAGTGAGTGGCTTTGACAAAGAGAAATTTATTCTCTCACAGTCTAGTAGGCTACAAGTCCAAATTCAGGGCATCAGCTCCAGGAGAAAGCTTTCTCTGTTGGCTCTGGAGGAAGGTCCATGTCATCAATCTTCCCTTGGTCTAGGAGCTTCTCTGTGCAGGAAACTCAGGTCCAAAGGACATGTTCTGCTCCCACTGCTTTCTTGGTGGTATGAGGTTCCCATGTCTCTCTGCTCGCTTCTCTCTTTTATATCTCAAAAGAGATTGACTTAAGACACTATCTAATCTTGTAGACCTCATCAATATAACTGCTACTAATCCATCTTATTACATCATAGTGATAGAATATACAACACATAGGGAAATCACATCAGATTACAAGATGGTAGGCAATCATATAATACTGGGAATCATGACCTAGCCAAGTTGGCAAATATTTTGGGGGGACACAGTTCAACCCATGACATGAGCTTTTTTTCTTGTTGTAAGTATGGGAGCTACCTCTGCAGCTCTCTACATCTTTAAGCAGAAACCAGAAGTTTGAGCAATATTTTTTTTAATTAACAAACTTTTCTCCTCATAACAAAAGTAACAAATGTTCACTATGGAAATACAGAAAAGATAAAGAAAAAAATTTTAAGTGACCCATAACCACCCAGACAACTGCTATGTATACATTGATAATATCACCTTCTATTTTTTTTAATTTCCTAATAAAAGAAGATAATGCTTATATAGTTCTGTATCCTACATTTCGTTGGGTAATGAAGGTTTAAACTTAGATACAAAGGTTTCCGAACTTCCTATTTCTTCCTTTTGAAGGCAGATGTCAGCTGTAGTGCGTTTAATATCAGGTAGACAAATAAGGTCACTACAAATTCAGCTTTCACCTGGATAACACAGGTAATTTAATAGTTCTACAGACTTATATTGCTTGACTCAATACTCAAAAGCTCTATCCCAGAATATGATGGGGTTATTCAAGGATTGCTCTAGAGGCTATATAGGGTATTGGTGTCATTCCCCTTCATCATGTCTTACCAAGGCCCACAGGTTTGAAACTTCAGTGAGAAGATTTGTCTAATATTGAAAAATGGGTTTTGCTCCTTCTTCATCCAGTAAAAACACCACCAGTTTTTGACTGGCTGCACCAATGGCATAAAATTATTTCAGTGACTAGAGGTTGACCCAGAATGGGATTTTAGAACATCGAAAATGACAATTTCCAGGCAATCTTTGCACCAAACCATGTGGAAACAAATTTAAATATGGAATATACCCCTGCTAATTTGTCTGAAAATTTGCTTAGTTGATTTGAGACACAGGAATAGCAATACTCAAAGGAGAATTTATAGCAACAAATACATACATCAAAAAAGAAGAAAGGGTCAAAATCAACAGTTTAACCCTACAACTCAAACAAGTAGAAAAAGAGCCACAAAAGAAGTCCACAGTCACCAAAAAAGTAAATAATAAAGATCAGAGCAGAAATAAATGAAATAGAAAACAGAAAAACAATAGAAAAATTAACAACGCTAGAAGTTAGTTCTTTGAAAGGATCAATAAAATTGACAAACCACTGGCCAAATTGACAGAAGAAAAAAAATGAGAAGATGCAAATAACCAAAATAAGAAATGAGATGGATGACATTACAATAGAACCAACTGAGATAAAAAGGATCAAAACAGAGTATTATGAAAAATTGTACTCCAACGACATTCAAAACTTAGAAAAAATGGACAAATTTCTAGAAACACACTGCCTACCTCAACTAACCAAGTAGAGGCAGAAAATTTGAACAGACCCATAACAAAAGAAGAAACTAAATATGTCATAGAAAAAAACTTCCCTCAAAAAGCCCTGGCCCAGACGGCTTCACTGAAGAATTCTACCAAACATTCAGAAAAGAGCTGACATCAATTCTACTCAAACTATTCTAGAACACAGAAAAGGAAGGAATATTCCTAAAATAATTCGATGAAGCCAACATAACCCTGACACCAAAGCCAGGCAAAGGCACCAGTGAAAAAGAAAACTACAGACCAATATCCCTCATGAATATAGATGCAAAAATTCTTAACAAAATTCTGGCCAACAGAATTCAACAGCATATCAAAAAAGTAATACATCATGATCAAGTGGGATTCACACCAGCGATGCAAGAATGGTCCAACATTAGAAAATTAATCAATGTAATTCACCACATAAATAAAACAAAGGAAAACAATCACATGATTATCTCAACTAATGAAGAAAAGGCATTTGATAAAATACAACGCCCTTTCCTGGTAAAAACTCTCAGCAAAATAGGAATAGAATGTAACTTCCTCAACATAATTAAGGGCGTATATGCAAAACCAACAGCCAACATATTCTCAATGGAGAAAGATTGAGAGCATTCCCCTTGAGAACAGGAACAAGATAAGGATGCCCTTTATTATGACTCTTATTCAAGAACGTACTGGAAGTCCTAGCTAGAGCAATAAGGCATGAAAAGGAAATAAAGGATATCCAAATTGGAAAGGAAAAAGTAAAACTATCCTTATTCGCAGATGGCACAATCCTATACGTAGAAAATCCCAGAGACTCCACAAGAAAGTCACTGGAACTAATAGAAGGATTCAGCAAAGTGGCAGGGTACAAGAGCAACACAAAAAAAAACAGTTGAGTTCCTCTAAACTAACAAGGAGGACTCTGAAAAGGAAATCAAGAAATCAATACCATTTACAACAGCTCCCAAAAGGATAAAATACCTAGCAATAAACCTAACCAGGGACATAAAAGACTTATACAAGGAAAACTATAAAACACAACTGCAAGAAACTAAAAGATATCTACATAGATGGAAAAACATCCCATGCTCATGGACTGGAAAATTTAACATTGTGAAAATGTCAATACTACCAAAAGCAATCTATAGATATAATGCAATCTCAGTACAACTCCCAACAGCATTCTTTAATTAAATGGAAAAACTAATCTCCAACTTTATGTGGAAAGGAAGGAAGCCCTGAATAGCTAAAGCAATATTGAAGAAGAAGAACAAATTAGGAGGCCTCACACTTCCATATCTCAAAACTTACCATACAGCCACGGTAATCAAAACAGCCTGGTACTGGTTCAATGACAGACACATAGACCAATGGAATAGAACTGAGAACCCAGAAGTAAATCCATCCATCTACGGACAGCTGATCTTCGACAAAGGGTCAAAGTCCATTCCATGGTGAAGAAACAGTCTCTTTAACAAATGGTGCTGGCAAAACTGGGTATCTATATGCAGAAAAATGAATCAGGATCCATACCTTATACCATGCACAAAAACTAACTCAAAATGGATCAAAGACCTAAATGTTAAAGCTAAAACTATAAAGTTCCTAGAAGATAATATATGATTAAATTAGGGGACCTAATTTTCGGCATAAATTCGCTATCAAACAAAAGTAAAAATGCACAAGTGACAGAAGATAAATTAGATAATTGGGACCTCCTAAAAATTAAATACTTATGCTCACCAAAAGACTTTACCAAGAGAGTAAAAAGAGGACCTACAGACTGGGAAAAAAGTCTTTGGCAATGACATATCTGATAAGGGTCTAATCTCTAAAATATATAGAAAACTTAAACAGCTCAACAACAACAAAAAGACAGTCCAATCAAAAAATGGGCAAAGGACATAAACAGACACTTCACCAAAGAGGACATTCAGGTGGCCAACAAATACATGAAAATATGCTCACAACCATTAGCCGCTGTTGTTGTTAGGTGCCATCGTAACAACAGTTCTGACTCATAGTGACCCTATAGGACGGAGTAGAACTGCCACATAGGGTTTCCAAGGAGCGACTAGTGGATTTGAACTGCTGGCCTTTTGGTTAGCAGCTAAGCTCTTAATCACTATGACACCAGGGCTTCTATTAGCCATTAGAGAGCTGCAAATCAAAACTACAATGAGATACCATCTCACCCCTGCAAAAATGGCAAAGATCAAAAAAATAAATAAAAAAATAAAAAACCAGAAAACAAATGTTGTCAAGATTGTGGGGAGATTGGAACTCTTATACATTGCTGGTGAGATTGTAAAATGGTACAACCACTATGGAAAACAGTATAGTGCTTCCTCAAAAAGCTAGAAACAGAAATACCATATGATCGGCAATTCCACTCCTAGGTATATATCCTAGAGATATAAAAGCCATCATACAAATAGACATATGCACACCTATGTTCATTGCAGCATTGTTCACAATAGCAAAAAGATGGAAACAACCTAAGCGCCCATTAATGGATGAATGAATAAACAAATTGTGGTACATACATAAAATGAAATACTACACGACTATAAAGAATAAAGAGGAATCTGGAAGACATTATGCTGAGTGAAATAAGTCAATCACAAAAAGACAAATATCGTATGGTCCCAGTATTATGAAAAGTCAAGAGTAGATAAACACACAGAAAGCAAAGTTCTTTGATGGTTACCAGAGATGGGAGGCAGAGGGAAGGGGAACCACTTTCTAGATAGTAGACACTTGTTAATTTTGGTGATGGGAAAGGCAATCCCAGATATGGATAAAGTCAGCACAACTTGACCAAGGTAAATAAAGACACTAAGAAGTACATGAGAAAAAGGGACAATTTTCAGTAAATACTATAACATATACAGTTTTGCAACAACAGTAAAAGCAACCAAAATATTTGTGTATGTGGTTACATAGGCAGATATGGATGCATATATGTGTATAAGAAGGCATGTATACATGTACATGTATAGGTATATCTGTTGTTGTTGTTGTTAGGTGCCATCGAGTCGGTTCTGACTCATAGGGAACCTATGTGCAACAGAACGAAACACTGCCCGGTCCTGTGCCATCCTCACAGTCGTTGCTATGCTTGAGCCCATTGTTGCAGCCACTGTGTCAATCCGTCTCGTTGAGGGTCTTCCTCTTTTTCACTGGCCCTCCACTTTACCAAGCATGATGTCCTTCTCCAGGGACTGATCCCTCCTGATAACATGTTCAAAGTGTATGAGAAATAGTCTCGCCATGCTTGCTTCTAAGGAGCATTCTGGTTGTACTTCTTCCAAGACAGATTTGTTTATTCTTTTGGCAGCCCATGGTATATTCAATATTCTTCACCAACACTACAATTCAAAGGCGTCCATTCTTCTTTGGTCTTCCTTATTCATCGTCCAGCTTTTGTATGCATATGAGGCGATTGAAAACACCATGGCTTGGGTCATGTGCACCTTAGTCTTCAAGTTGCCATCTTTGCTTTTCAACACTTTAAAAACGTCTTTTGCAGCAGATTTGCCCAACGCAATGCGTCTTTTGATTTCTTGGCTGCTGCTTCCATGGTGTTGATTTTGGATCCAAGCAAAATGAAATCCTTGACAACTTGAATCTTTTCTTTGTTTATCATGATGTTGCTTATTGGTCTAGTTGTGAGGATTTTTGTTTTCTTTACGTTGAGGTGTAATATATACATGCCTATAGATACACCTGTATCTGTAGGTGTATCTGTAGACGTATCTGCAGGCAGATACAGGTGTATCTGTAGGCATATATATATACACTTTTGTGTGTGCTGCATATATATCCACATATATAACAAACCACATAGGGAGCACAGTTACAAAGGCTTCCTTGACATATCCAGACAACTCGAGGGATTGGTTTACTGGGTTAAAAGCCTTAGGACCATAGTCTTGGGGGACAACTTAGTCAATTGGCATAACATAGTTCACAAAGATAATGTTCTACATCTTATTTTGGTGAATAGAGTCTGGGGTCTTAAAAGCCTGCGAGCAGCCATCTAAGATACTCCACTGGTCTCACCCCTTCAGGAGCAAGGGAGAATGAAGAGAACAGGATACAAGGTCTCTATTCATATGGCGCAAAAGAGAATGAAGGAAATCAAAGGCTCAAAGAAGAAACTAGTCCACGGGACTAATAGCCTGCACGAACCACAGCCTCTTCTAACCTAAGACCAGAAGAATTAGATGGTGCCCAGCTACCACTGCTCACCGTTCTGACCAGGGACACAATAGAAAGTCCTGGATAGAATGGGAGAAAAATGTAGAACAAAAGTCGAATTCCGTTAAAAAGCCAGACCTACTGGACTGGTAGAAACTAGAGGAACCCCCAAGACTATTGCTTTAAGATACCCTTTGAACTTGGAATTCAGGCTATTTCTGCAGGTCACCTTTCAGCTAAATAATAGATAGGCTTATAAACTAAACAATATCCCCCATGAGTAATATGCTCCCTTAAACAATCAACTATACGAGACCAAACAGTCAACATTTACCCAAAAGCAAAGATGAGAAGGCAAGGAGGGGAAGGGAAGCTAGATCAATGGAAACAGAACTAACAGAATGGAAATAATGAGAATGCTGACACATTGTAAAAATTGTAACCAATGTCATGGAACAATTTATATAACAATTTTTAAAGGGGAACCTAATTTGTTGTGCAGACTTTCACCTAAAACACAATAAAATATTATTTCTAAAAATTTGCTGAGGTGAAAAAAACATCTTTGTGCTAAGCTAAGACAATCTTTTGCCACAGGAGAGAGTATAACTGATTTTTGTTCCCTCTCGTCTATTTCCAGTTGTTTTAAATGTTCTCCGCATTTAATTTTGTGAACACGTAAGTCCAAATACATCCAGTATCATGATATTTGTCATATACGGCACTTTTTTCCTCAGCTATTTTTTTTAATAACTTAAACTTCTTACTTCCATCATCCCCTTGCCCTTTTGTAAAACCAAAAATTAGTTTCTCATCAGTTGATTTTAACTTTGATTTTACTGCTCATAGTTTTTATGCCTACTACTAGAGAGATTTTTTTTTTAAACCTTAAGATTAAAAAAGAAGAGAGTTTTTAATTCCTTTTAAGCCAAAATACAACTGTTCTATTCTAAAGCGTCCTTAAAAAAAAAAAAAAAAACCCAAATCCTCATCAGTGGTAATTAATTTTGACTGTGTAGACTCAGTAGCGATTCATAAACCTGTACTTTGTGCATCAGCATTCCTTATTATTCTAATTAAAGTGGAACATTGTGCCCTCGCTAATCATTAATGGGTTTTCATTTTGTAAATGACATTTGCAGAAGTTAAAACAGGGAGTTCATGTGAAGTCCACAGGCAACAGTGTTGAAATTAGGATCACCATAGCAACAGTCTTCCATCATTAGCATTCAGGGCAACAGGAGGTGTTTTGTTGTGTTTTGTTTTCCAAAAAAAGAAAAAAAAATCTTCAAAGGCAAAGCCCCCTGAAACTCTCTCAGTAGATATTTACGTTTCTGTGTGTTTGTGTACTGTACTACATCTCAAAGTCCAGAGAGAGATCTAGTACAGATGTGACTCTTCTCCTTTCCAGATTTGTGTTTTCCCTAGTATACTAGCAAAATTTCATGATCTTTCTCCAGCTGTACACGTCTGACCTGCTGAGAAGCGTTTACTCACTGCCACCCCGCTGCTCAACAATACGGTTTCCTACGTGGACCAAGGGTGTCTGTATTCACAATAATATTTGGTTCAATCTAAAAGTGTTATATGCATTCATGATTTTTTGCATTTAATTCATGGGAAACAGATTTATGCTGTTAGATCCTCTGGTGAACTCATTTAGGAAAAATATAGAACTGTGTTGAAGATATAGGTCAATGATCATTCTCATTCATTTTTAGATGGAATTAAAAAGTGAGTCAAATAGAAACCAATGTCATCTTAGCTTCTTTGAATAGCATCCAAGTCAGCAGTGTTATCGCCACTATTACTCTGTGTGTGTGTTATTTGAATTCTAATATTCTGAAAAACTTTATCTCAGCATATATCTAGCATTTATGTTTTTCTCAGTACTAAAATGCATTTCAAAAAGCACCATATTGACCTACCAGCTGCTTCTAAATCACACCAGTCGTAGGTAATTATGAAATTCAAATGCAGTTTCATTTTCATTTATTATACAAAAATGTCATAGCTCAAACCTAGAAGAGCCGTTGCCCCAAGCTTGGATGTAGACATGTGTGCTTGCACCTTCTATTTTTCAAAATGAATCAGAGCTGTCTTCCCCGTTACATGTAAGGACTAGAAGTTGTGCATTCCACTCAGGTGCCTAAAGGCAAGCCTGTGCTAGCTCACACTAACAAAACAAAATGAGGCAAAGAACATGGCTTTCAGTTACGGATGCATCTAGCTACGATCAGTTGTATCCTGCGATGGATAAGTCCCTAGGTCACTTGAGCCACTCAGTCAATGAGCTGTAACCCAGTGTTTCTGTGGCATTGAAAGGCAGAAACTTCCAGGAGCCAGATCCCGGTGTGTATTTCAGGACTATAGAACTATAGAACTCATATGCATGTCCACATACATATGCATCTCCCACTTCTATGCTACACCCAGTCTATGCCTAGTCCATGCTGGTCATCAAATGGTGATCAGAAAACTTTTACTCTAGGTTTTCCACCTTCCATGATCCTGTTGAGAGGCAATTTAAGCCAATCAATGGCTGTATTAATAATAGGCACTATGTTAAGGATAACTCAGGATGTCCCTGAGTGGCACAAGCAGTTAAGAGCTCAACTGCTAACTGAAAGGTTGGCCGTTCGAGTCCACCCAGAGGCACCTTGGAAGGCCTGGTGGTCTATTTCCCAAAACTCAGTCATTGAAGACTCTATCTATGGAGCACAGTATTACTCGGACACACATGGGGCCTTCATGAGTTGGAGTCCACTCAATGACAACTGGTTTGGTTTTTGGCTTAAGGATAACTCAGACCCATTAAGCAGGGGTCCATGACTGACTTCTCTGAAAACCACTTCTAATCTTGTGGTGCCAGCACCTACTACTATCTTTCTTTTTCTCTTTCATAATGAAAATATTTCAGAGTTAGACTTTTATTCCAACAGATCTTGCAAAGCCAAAAAACAAAATAGCATCTCAATGAAAATGACTCCCAAACATTATATCTTTCCTCTCAGTATCCTTATGTTTTCTCTTATAACATCCATATAAGTCCAAAGGAACCACATAAACAGAAGGTTCCCCATACTCACTGTTAGTCACTTTCTCTGGTCACCCTGGGGATGGTGGCTTTTGGATTACATCTCTGCCACTTGCTCTTTTCAAACCCTCCCTTTTAGGCCAAACAGATCATCAGACAAGGTTTAGTTTACCACAGTATGAGGAACTTGGGTATATTCTAATACAGATAGCCCACTTACAGACTAGGTTTCAGAGTTTTTCCCCTGTTTTCTCTCAGTCAGTTTCCCTGATGGGGACTTATTAACATTGGCAAGGTGTCCATGCTTACTGTATGCACAATTATGTCAGGGGTAGGAAAGTGTGTACAGACTTTAGAAAAGATTCATTTTCTTAGAGAAGGTCTCTCTTCAAATGCTAAAGCATGTGTTGTGACATAGAAATGCAAATGATGAAGAACAGCTAATGGCTTAGGAAAATTCTGGTTGACCACTAGTGCTCTAAGATTTGATCCAATTTAGCGCTATGTCAATCCATGTGCAATGCATGAAACCTAAAAGATAATGAAAAGCCTGGGAATTTAGTGCTAGTAAGAAATTTCTACCAGTTGGATGAGATGTGAAAACATTTATGACTTGGCACCAGGAATATTATGAGTAAAATTTGTGTGAGCAATGATTACAGTTATGTGCCCTGCCATTTGTTCCTACTTGTCCAACGGTAAGTCTTTCACTTAACCCAAAGTAGTTCTTTGTAACATTAGGACGCTGCTTGTCTGCCTTTAGATGGTGTTTAGAAAGATGTTCTGTGTGGGAAATCAGAGTCCCTTGACCCATTGTAAAGGGATCAGTAAGAGTTTTCTCAGGGGATCCTTCCAATAAACTTCAGGTCTCTATAAAACTCTTTGTGACAAAATTGTCTTCACCCAAGTCATCATCCATTCCATTAAAAAGTAGGTTACTTTTAGCTTTTTGAAGATGAAAAAAGCTGACCCTTTTCAGCGATACTTTCAGTAATTTTTTACAACCAAGTGCCCTCAAGTTATCAGTCTTATTTTTGGATGCCATACTTTGGATAGTTATAGAATTTATAGAGTACAATTTAAAGGACCATTCAATTGCAGGGCAATCATCCAGTTTATTCCCATGGCAGAGCTGAACTGAAACCATTCCAGGTCAATGAGAATCTATTCTCTTCTGATTCAAGAAGAAGATTTGCCATCTTTTCTTGGGTAATCCATGTTCAATGTTTAACACCTCAGGGAGATTTTCTTAATAGCTTCTTCTGATCTTAAATCCTTGGGCTGTCCTCAGGGGTATATTGAAAAGTTAGTTGGCAAACTTTTTAACGTATCCCATTGTAAAAGTCACTTTTTGGATTGTTTATCTCATACCCAGAGTACATGCTTCTCTATGTTTAATACTTTGGTTTTTACTTTCAAGCTTTAGGTAATGCAAATAAATCTATTACATCACCAAAATTAAATTTTCTTAGAAGATTATTCTCTGCATCCATAATTAAGAACTTCCTGTTCTTTGGCTGGTATAGAGATCTTAATTCCTTTTATTACTTTTCTCCCTAAATAAAACCTCCCCCCCCAAAACAAACCTGTTGCCACCGAGTTAATTCCAACTCATGGCAACCCCATATGTTTCACAGTAGAACTGTGCTCCATAGGATTTTCAATGACTGTAATCTTACAGAAGTAGATCACCAAGTCTTTCTTCTGCAGTAACCCAGTGCAAACCATTTTTGCCAGCCAGGGACCATTCCCCCTAAATAAAGCAGCCAAATAAATTAGAATCAATTGTATATTACCATCGATACACAATACCAATTCACACACCCTGAAACTATAGTAAAAGGAAACTCACAATATCTTTTACAAACACATACAAATAATCAATTCTGAATACACTCTACTGAAACACACGTGCACACTGGACCCTTTAAGAGCATCACCCCGATCAACACTTTCAGTCAACAGTATCTCACTCAGCACAAGAATTTTACATTTGAGTTCCATTTTAAGGAAATGGAGTCCTGGTGACACAGTGGTTAAGAGTTCAGTTGCTAACCAGAAGGTCGGCAGTTCCAATCCACCAGCCACTCCTTGGAAGCCCTATGGGGCAGTTCTACTCTGTCCTGTAGGGTCACTATGAGTCGGAATCAGCTCGGCAGTGGTTTTTTTTTTTTTTTTTTTTTTTAAAGAAATAGAATCAGGACCTCATAAGCCAGACACTTCATGCTTTTCATCACTGGTTACTTTCTGCCATCATCTATCATTTAAGGGATCAGGGCTCCTCCTCCAAAGACGGTTACTCTAGGATTGAAACCTTTTCCCTTAATTTATCTCTGATAGCACATCTCTATAATGTGTCATCAGTATGGTATCTACAGTCAGCTAGTAAGATTGCAGAAACGGGTTCACTCAGGTGTGCAGAGATGAAATCATGAAATGTAAGAGAAAGAAATAATTTTAGAGATAATCCAACCCAAAGTCTTCATTTTACAGATAAGAAAACTGAGGTCCAAAAGGAGAAAGTAATTTTGGTAAGGTGGCTAAACCCGTCTAGGAAACCAGATCTTATGATACCTGGTCCCGTGCTCTCTATACAATACCATGGTTGTTGAGGTAGAGTGATTACGCAACTAGGGAATTTACAAGTAACCCCTTGTAGTTGTATAGCACTTCATAAAATACTTTCAATTCTTATTTGATTCTTACAATATCACATGGAGGGTTTGGACAGCATATATGATTATCCTCATTTTTACAGATGTGGTAACTGAGGCTCTGAGATGTTTTGATTTACCTAAGTTTACTTACCATGGTATGAGTCGGAATCAACTTGACAGCAACGGGTTTTGGTTTTATTCACCATGGGGAGTCCCTGGGTGGAGCAGTTAACATACTCTTGGCTGCTAGCTGAAAGTTGGAGGTTGGAGTCAACCCAGAGGTGCCTCAGAAGAAAGGCATGGGGATTTACTTCTGAAAAATCAGCCACTGAAAACCCTATGGAGCACAGCTCTACTCTGAAACACATAGAATCGCCATAAGTCAGAGTGGACTGGACGGTTAATTGGACTTGTACTTACTATGGAATAGAAGCTGGGACCGAAATCGCTTTTCTCTAAGCCGAGTTGCCTTTTCTGTTGTGCTGTATTGTTAAATTCATTCCCGCTGGTAAGCAACACAAAGGAAAAACGTTTACAGTCGTGTTTCTCTTTCATCCCCAAGCCAGCCATTCCACTAAGCTTTGGAAAACATGGCCTTTCTTTAGCTTGCTGGTTTAACCATTTGTTTGGGGATCAGAACTGTATTTTGTGTAGTCACTTGACTAATATGACCATTTGATATCCACCCAACACTGTCACCAACCTCCCCCTCAACCCCTAAACAATCCTGCCCTACATACATTTTAAAAGCAGCAAGCATGGGGAGACTTTGATACCCATATAATACAGAGGCAAGTGTACAATATTGCTGTGTAAACAACCAGCAGGTGAGGCTGTGGCATTATAATTTTAACCTAAGCCTCCTTCCCACATTAAGTTTCAATAAACAAATCTGAAAATACGATGTAGTTGTTCCTAAACGGTGTCAAAACAAAAACAACAAAAAATCACTGGGAATTAGTATTTCAGGAATGTGTTGTAGGGAATGAATTGTTTTAAAGGACAATTTCGAAAAATAGGTTGTTTAAATCAGTTTTTTTTTTTTTTACCTTTTTTGGACTTGAAGAATAATACATATTCAGAAAGGGTACAAGTGATAAATTTTCAGCTCAATGCAATCGTCACAAAATGAACACACCCATGTTGACCATGTAGTTGTAGTTGTGGGCCGTGGAGTCGATTCAAACTCATGGCAATCCCATGTGACTGAATAGAACTGCCCCATAGGGTTTTCTAGGCTGTAACCTTTACAGGAGCAGCTCACCAGGTCTTTATCATGTAAGAATGCGAGCCCAGTAATGGCCAAATAATTCCATGTAAATGAGAAGTCAGAAATTTAGATTACTCTGTAAAAAAATCTCTGAGTTTAAAAATGTTGAATCATTCAAGTAAAAAACAAAACAAAACTATGTGGGCTAAACAAAACATGTGTGCATGCCAAATTTAGCCGAAAGGCTGCTAGTTTGCAACTTGTACTCTAAACTAACGAAAAGCACACTAGCACAGATATAATTCAATTTTTATTAAATAAAAAAATTGTATTTATAGTAGACATTGGATTTCAAGCTTTTGAACTTACACTTGAATATGAATTTGTTAGTTTATCATTTAATTTACCATATTAAAAAAAAAGTTTAGATTTTAAAACAGCAAAATCTGTAAATAGCCAGAATATTTTCAGTTACTCTCTCTTTTATTTATTGTTTTTTTGATTCCTTTTCCCATAATTTTATTTTGATAAGAGTCCAGTGTCTTTCAGACTTTTCAAATGACTGTTTTGAGTTGAGCTGCCCTTACTCCAAGCTTTACAACAGTCTAGTTCATAGATTGCTTTTCCTACATAAAGCTGGCAGTGTCATTTTAAGTTATTGCTTTTTCGCCTTATCACTTTTCAAGGTAATATTTGGTGAAGGAATCTCATATTCCTTTTAATTTCTGCAGGAAATTTAGATTGCTTTTGGTTAAGATCCTCTAGATAAGATGCTTTAAGAAAGGAAAGAAGCATCATGAATGAAAATTTCTTGTATGAACACCTTTCTAAGAACGTTATTTTCATTCATTCAACAAGTATTTATAGCCACTGTACTAGGCAGGTGGAGACCACGAACATGCATAAAGACTACTGTCCCTGTCCACCATAGTTTTGTAGTCTAATAACATATGCATAAGTGCAAAATGTTGTTAACTGCCATAGAGTCGGCTCCCAACTCCTGGCGACCCTCTGTACGATGGGATCAGACTGTTGTGCTTCTTAAGGTATTCACTGGCTGAGTTTTGGGAAGTGGATCGTCAGGCCTTTCTTCCTAGTCTTAGTCTGGAAGCTCCACTGAAACCTGTTCAGCATCATAGCAGTACACAAGCCTCTACCAGCAGACGTGCATTGGCAGGGAACTGAACCCAGGTCTCCTGCATGGAAGGTGAGAATTCTACCAGTGAACCACCACTGCCCCCAAGTACAAATTAGTGCATTGCAAATACAAGAACTTTGAACAATCAAACCATTATCAAGTTGCATTTCTTTGGTATACAACAGTTCATGTATTAGAGGTGTCAATCTGTGGCTGAAGTAATTTTTTAGCTGTTTTCCGAATCACTACTACCATCAACGAAAAAAACAAACAAACAAAAAAACCATTGCCGTTGAGTCAATTCCGACTCATAGTGACCCTGTAGGACAGAGTAGAACTGCCCCATAGGGTTTCCAAGGAGCGGCTGGTGGATTCAGACTGCTGACCTTTTGGCTGGCAGCCGAGCTCTTAACCACTGTGCCACCAGGGCCCCATCCATCAGCAAAGGCATTACCTATTTATCTGCACTACCAGGGGGAAAGTGACTATATTTGATGGATAAATACAGAGTTAAGTGATGTTTTTGTAGAATTCACTAAACTAAAAAATAAAAATAAATTAGTATTTATTTAGTTTTATGGTTTATAAACTACATTTACATAAATTATCTCATTTATTCTTAAAGGAACATTATAAAGTATGTAGGAAAGGTTGCATTTTTTTTTTTCATTTTATGGTCAACAATACTGATATTATTATTATCCAGTATCATACAGTGTTGGCGCCTAGGTTCAAACCAGCATTTTCGAACTCAAAGTCTGGAACTCTTTCTCCTTATTCTATGTTAGATGTGTTATTAGGTGCATAGAGGAGAAAGCTGAGTGGGCTCAGGCCTGGTCTTTAAACTTTCACATATTTCGCTGTTTATCTTTTTTTAAGTGTTCTACTAAGAAAATTAAGAGGTAAAACAAAGCTTTAAAGGTTCTATTTACTTTTTTATTTGATATGGAACTAACAAAAATTATAATTTTATTCTGTATTTAAAACTATCAAAACAACGAAATGAACCCAACTCTATGTCTATGGTCAATTTTAATAAACATTTAATTATAATTGCATATCAGAATGCTAAAATTGCACGGTTTTATATTCCTTGAAGAAAAACAAAAGACCTGATAGAGAATGTTAGCACTAGTGATACCTCACAAACAGCCTGAAAATATTTGTTTATTTATTTTAAATCTAAGACTAATAGAATAAATCAGAGCAGCAGAAATCTGATTACTCTGATATGAATCTTTCCTCCAAAGTCGGCAGCTGTCAGTTATTCTTAGCATTTTGAACAGGGTTCCATGATGTAAAATCACATATTATTTCTGATAAAATGAACAAAGCACACATAAAATCTCTTAGTTTGTCTTAATGTCTCTGTGGCAGGGAACTGGCCACATTATTCAGTTCCTTTGTCCCTTTTAGACAAAAGCTACCTCTATATGGCTCTATAAGTCTTCGATTCAAGGGTATAACCGTTATCTTAATGGGATTGTACTTGGTTATCTGATAAATTGTTGGCAACCTACCCGCATTACTTCCTTTAACTGACATAAAATTCACTCAGCTGGAGCTCAACAATTGACCAGCTTTATCTTGCAAGTGGTGAAGGGAAGGGCTTTCTTACTCCTGGATGCGCCTAGATTTCAAGCCTTTGGAAAAGATTGAAGATACCAGTTGGCCTACCTGCCCTAAGTAGATGATACCCGCAGAAGTAACTAGTGAAGCGCTTGTCTAAGGCAGGCAGAATTTTCTATTTAGAGAGGAACAAAAACATTCCTGTATTCTTTTGGCTTTCTATTCCCTGACTTATGTACAGGTTCCAACTACTGCACATCTTCTTACTGTCTGTCCCCTTGCCCCTTAACTATTGTCCCTCCCCCTGCCATTTTCTTTCTTTTCTTCCAATTCCACTATTCTCCCAATTGCTCTGAAACAATCCTCTTCCTCTCCCTTCAGCCAAGGGTAACATTTACACATTCAGTCAATTGACTTGCGGGACTACTTAACGGCCTGTTTATTTTGGACACTAGAATCTCTAGCTATCATTTTGAAGACAGCATGGTACAGATATTTATCTATGTGGAAGAATCCTTAATCAGTGTATTTGATTAGAATATTTGAAAGCGTCTTTCACTGGAGATTTTAAGGCATCAGAAAAGATTCGTTGAGAATGACTGAACTCATACTATATAAATGAGAGGCTGGTTATAAACTTAATTGAAGCCTGTTCATATATACAGTCCTAAAACTAACTAACTAAATAGATAAATAAACAAATGCCTGTAACTAGAATACCAAAGGGTCCTGCTTTCAAGTTCTCCTCTTTAGGAAATGGACAAATCAGGAAAAAAAAAGGGGAGAGGTATCTCTATCTTGCTATGCATTATACTTTCCCTCCAATATTCAGTTTTTATTGATCCTCTTCATTGTGTTTCATTCCATTCTTGACCCTCATAGGTCTGCTGCAATGGTTGCATTCTTCTGTCAGAGCTTTTAATACTCACTGATAAGACTGATAATTCTCAGTCTCTCTGCAGTTGCTCCAAGTGCAGATTTGAAATAAGGAGTCCTCATCAACTTGCTAAAAGGCATGTTACTTCCAACAATATGTTATATGAAGTGCCTGCTGCCAGTTACTTGCCATCTAGAATGTTCTCCCTCCCCTATGTCTCTCTTCTGTCTTTCTATCTCCACCCCACTTCTTGCTTCCACCCCTCCCTTTCTCTTGTTCTTTCCCTCCCTTTTCCTTTCCCTCTCCCTCTCCCAGTGGTCCCTTTTTCTGCATTCTGCCTTGCATTGTGGGAGTGGAAGGATTCTATTCAGTTCTTGTTTTTGGCAGACAGAGAAACTTTCAGATTAGAGTCTAATGAAAACAAAAAACAAAACTGTTCCATTATACAGACGGCCTAACATCACAACCCCTCCAGTAATACTCATAAGTTAAACCTCCTCTTTAAGGGCAATCTATGTGGACTACACCTATACATAGTAGGCATACCATACCATAAGTACTGGTTGCTTTAACACCCAGGCTTCCTAGACTCTGGCTTGTGCTAAAATGTCATAGTCAAACAAAAGCATTCCAATACAATATTGAACAAATAAAGAGAGGTTCTGCTTAAACACAGAGGAGCATTGCTGCTCAAATTTTAATGTGTACATGAATCGCCATGGAATCTTGTTAAAACTCAGAATCTGACTCAGTAGGTCTAGAGTGAGGCCTGAGATTCTACATTTCTAACAAGCTCTCAGGTGATGCTGATGCTGCTGGTCTGTGAACCACACGTTGAGTAGCAAGGCAGTAGCTTATGTTTAATTTATCCATTCACTTGTTCGGTGATAACGCTCAAAACAAATCACTGACTTTAAACAATTTAGAGCGCCCAATAAAGATTGTCATATGCCTTATTTTTTTAACCTACCATCTTGAATCAAAATTATTTGATAAACTTTCCAGGTATGTATCTATTGTCATTTTAAATAGGTTCCAATGAAACAATGATATATGAGTAGGAGTAGAGGGGTAAATGGCTTTTAATAATTTGTTTGCTTAGAATTTATACTTCTGCTTGCTTTGAAAGACTTTGGATTGGCTTAAATATAAGAGCCAAGATGAACCGGTGAGAGGAAGACCCCAGTGCATCTGACATCTTAGCTTCTCAGGTCTAGAAGACAACCTCTGTTACTTGGTAGCAAGCTACTGGGAATATTGATGTTCAAAGCTGTGTTTTCCCTAAGGCAAAAACAGCATCAAAATATAAGCTTTTTACTTCTGGCATGAGTGATAAAGATGCAGATCTGAGAAGCAGGTGGAAAAACTTAGCTTATGTTTCTAAAGGCTAATTTCATGTAAGTGTTCTTGTCCAGCTGTTCTTGGTAGGTGCAGCTGCTAGTTGAACAGGACAGGTGGTAATCCCTGTTCAGTGGCTCGTTATCACCCAGAGGCTTTGATCTGGCTAATACATAATCAATCAGGTTCTGAATTTTAATATCCTTCCTATTTTCGTTTCACCTGTTTTACCTAAATTTATTTTCCAAAGTCCAAATATGATTTTGTTTTTTAATAAGATTATTTTTGATCATTTATTTATTTAGACATAACTAGGCTCATGATATGCCAGCTGGAGTTTATCATGCCCTTGAATCATCAACTTTCCCCCCCCCCTTTATCTCCCACAAGATCCAAATTGCAAAACCTAAGGATAAAGTTTTAATTTTGGAGGCCTCATTTTAAGACTGTGAGCCCCATAGTTTATGCTTCTTTTCTAGTCTCTTCAGAGTTATGATGTGCATAAGTTAAGGGATAAGACACACACAAAAAACATAGTCACTAGTGTAAAAAGTAAATCTCTTCAACTAGCCAGGTATTCTGTAGTGCATGCATTGGTGATCATTCATTAGAAAGGTAGCAACTGATATATTTCCCAGCCTTTTCCCCATTTGTTAAATTATTTTGTGTATACAGTGGTATATGTTTATATATCTCCCTGTAATTTTTTACACACATATGCTTCTAAGGTTGAGAGAACCAGCTGAGATTTTTGTCTCTTCATCCACAAGCATCTATGTGGTTGAGAATTTGCTGCTTTTTATACAAATAGTAAATGTCTTAAGCTGGCATGACTGTATTTAATGCCCTAGAAAAGATCTTTAAAATTGAAGGGATATTTTGGGGTCAGTAAAAGACCAAGTGGCCTAAGAAGAGCAAGGCAAAGGGGTCAACTCTGGAGGAAAATTTTACATTATCCCACTAATATGCTCTGGGAGCATTAGATTTGTTTGTTGAAGGGAAATCAATTTATAATAAATTGAAAATGATTGGCAATGCTTGATTTCATATTAGCCTTGCCCACTTGTCTATTATCTTGGTATAACACCTTCATGGACAATGGAATACTCCTAACAGCTTAAATGTGGTAAGGTTTAAAAGCAGATGGCTTGGGACCATTCTGCTTATTATATCATTGCTTTCAATAGCATAACAGTTCTTCTCCAAAGGCCCTCTTTGTTGCTTGCTTCATTACTGGCACATTTCTTTAATATGTAATCTATAACATTAACATGAAAATGGCTCTGAAATACTATTACTTTCTTCATCTGTGACCCTGTCCTGTTTATCATCACCTAATCATCATTTTTATTGCAGATGGCCCCCTTTAAATGTTTCAGAATAGCATTTTAAAGACATTGAAGGTGCTTCCTACATAGATTGACAGACTGAATGGTTTAATACCTAAAACCTCAGTCTACAGAATGTGTGATAAATGAATGGGGATATAAGCACCAATCAGTTCCAAGGCAAGGTATTTAAGAGAGAGAAGGGTAATGATAAGAAAGAGAGTATATTGAAGGAGTGGGAGATTAGTTTTATCTTTAAGGATGCCTTCTTTTTAACGAGAATGGGAGAGGGAAGAACAAACCTTAATCATAAGAAATAATTCTTTACTGTATCTCTTTAAGAAGGAGTTTTGATTTCCTTTCTGAGGATTCACCATGGCAGTGACAGAAAGGAAATAATACCAAATGAACCAGTTGCCATCAAGTCCAGTCCAACTCATGGTGACCCCATGTGTGTCAGAGTGGAACTGAACTCCATAGGGTTTTCAATGGCTGCTTTTTCAGAAGTAAATCATCAGGCCTTTCTTCTGAGATGCCTCTGGGTGGACTCGAACCTCTAACCTTTCACTTAGCAGCCAAGTGTGTTCACCGTGTGCACCACCCAAGGACTCATCCTATGGCTCAACATGTACTAGATTCCTAGGCTGAGCTCCCAGGCTTCTGAGCTCCACAGAGCCTCTCTAGTTGTTGTTATTGTTGTTGTTTTTCTTCCTGAAGACCCTATCATCAAGATTCTTATTCTTCATCTACTTCCTTTCTCCTCTCTATCCCTTCCTCATTTGCAGGCCTTTGCTGGAAACTGTCAATCAAATATCTGGGTTGGGGCAGAAGTATTGATGGTAATGCTTCCATATATCAACCGTTTCCCCAGTAGGAATGCCACCACACATGTAGTGAACATCCTCTGCTCTTGGCTAGCCACTGTGTTTGGGAGGAAGGCCCTAGGTGTTATGAGTCTGTTGACAAAACTACCCTTCGTAGATGAGGTCAAAAACAATATTTTCTTCATCTGCTAGATTTTTTTTTTTCAACTTCCTTTTTTCTCTCTATAGATAAGTGCTTCATAAAATTTAGGCCACATGTTTTATGATTCTCAACGTAACGTTTATGGTTCCCAACATTATTCTCATATCAGAGTATAAATTGTGGCTAAGGCGAAAAGTAGACATGTACAGGGCTCTTAACACCCATTGCCATCGAGTCAATTCTGACTCATAGCAACCCTACAAGACAAAGTATAACTGCCCCATACGGTTTCCAAGGCTGTAATCTTTACAGAAACAGACTGCCACATCTTTCTCCCGCAGAGCAGCTGGTGAGTTCGAACTGCCAGCCTTTCAATTAGCAGATGAGTGCTTTAACCACTGCACCACAGGGCTCCTCACAGGGCTCTTATGAGGACTAAATTAAGTATGAGTTTATGTGACAACACAAAACATTTATAACTACTATTTTAACAAGTTGGTAGCATTGCTTTAGCTTTCTAACCTCAGAAAAGAAAGAAGTCTCCTGGCCTTAAAATATAATTTTTAAAAAACATTTCTATTCAGTGAGGCAAGTACTGGCTATATTTTGGGCTTTCTTCACCATTCAATAAAAAAGAACACTATATTGTCTGAATTCATATCCTAGATTTAAATTTGCTGGGTATAAAAGATACGTATACATAGAAATCCCGTCTGTGAAAACAACTACTTTTAATCCTAGCTAGGATTTTTTGTTGTTGTATTTCAATTGTTGTGTTTTTGTTCATTTTTATGTAAAATAATGAAATGTTAGTTACAATCTAATTAAGCTCTCTTGGATCTTTCACTAAGAAATCTTGCCTAAAATTTGGTTATATTTATTATTATCAAACTTCATTGGAGTTTCTTTTACTTAGAAAAATAAAAAAACATGGGTTGATATACCCATACAGAAAATTCTCAGATTTAAGAAGGAAAAAACAGTGGACCAATTTTATTCAAAATCATGTGTAGATATTATGTGTATCTGCCTTCATTTTTGTTTTCCGTACCTCTCCTCTAAATGTCCTTTACAAAGATGAGAAGTTTTCTTCCCAACACAAAATTCCGTTGATTATATATTAGAAAGAACTGACACTTTTCAGCAAGCTTTAAGAAGAGCTAACATAAGCAGAGCTTCTGTGAAAGCTGTTATACCAAAAGATATTGGATTTGCAGCTGATAAATAATGGATTTTTTTGCTGTTTATGTTTGCTTTTCCTGGAAACTTGTAAATGACTTTATCAGTCTTAGTTAACACATTTCATTTTGCGGTGGGTAAAGATACTTATTTAGTAAAGTAGTGTTCATTTATAGCATTCAGAATCTTGAAATATAAACAATGTTACCAAAGGGTAGAAAAGTGGAGGCAAGGAAATAGTACATCAACCACTTTTCCCCTCAGTGTACTAATCTACTGTTGAGCTCTATAATCACATTTCATCTATAAATGAAGCTTTGAGCAAAGCCTATGTTTTCCATACATGCCTTCACATTAGATTATAATTAAATATAAATATATGCCAATTATTTAGCTCTAGTTAAAATTTGCCAAAATACAGGAGGCTTGTGGGTGATGCAAATTGGAGATTTGCATAGATTTCAGGTCCAATTTCAGACAAGTAAATAAACATTATTTTTGCCCTATGACTAAACGGTGAAAGGGATGTTATCTTGTTTGCTCACCAAACAAAACAACCAACAACTAAAAAACAACAAAGCAAATCTCTTCTAACCTTCTTAACCCCTCCACTGCCATCACCATGACTCCTACAAATTCGGACTAGGGAACCATTTCTCTACTGAAGGTCACAAAATTCATTTGAGGGCCACAGATAAAGAAGGAACAACTTCATACAGTCTGAAACATTCAAATCACTGGCATCTTAGGAAAATATCCTAGCTTGTGTAGTGGTTGATGTATGCTGTCAAGCTGATTCTGACTCATAGCAACCCTGTAGGACAAAGTAGAACTGCCCCATAGGGTTTCCAAGGCTGTAATCTTTACGGAAGCAGACTGCCACATCTTTCTCCCGCAGAGTAGCTGGTGGGTGAGCAGCCAAGCACTTAACCACCGCCCCACCAGGGCTCCCTTTTCCTAACTGGTAAATTTACATAAATCCAAACAAAATTTTATTGAAGTTTAATGGAAGGAGGATTACTTTCTAGGTTATTTTAGGGACAATCTCAACTCATATTTTTTGTTGTTGTTGTAAAATAAACAAAATCGATTCAGAGACCAGATCGCACTTGTTAGAAGTGTTGCCATGTGATTCTAATGCCCGTCCTCTACTTGGGTGCACAGCCCTTCATTCTATTCACCAGGAGGGCATTCTTATTACCCAAAAGCAGTTAAATCCTTACTTATCTTTCTGTGAAGAGAGCCACTGGTGGTAGGCTCAGGAAAAACATGGCAAGAGGATTGGCGATGTCACATAGGGAGATAAGAAAGCATTATCTTGAAGTTTAAAAAAAAGCAGATCATTTTTAAAATTACAAACCAATAAGCTTGATATTAACAAGAAACAAAATCAAAGCAAACTACATTGAATAGATTAATAACGAGTACTTAAAAAAGCAAGTTCCTGGGAGCCAGCATGATACCCTCAAAATTCATCAGGCCAAATTTACCTCATTTCCATTTTTGTCATGGCTAAATGAGAAGACTGTTATAGATATTGTCTCTTATAATTTTTATACCTTTTTTTTTAAGTTCTCTTTTGATAGTCTTAGGATAATAGGATGAATTTGCCACTGCTTAAACAAAGACACCCAAACAATGTCAATGAATAGATCTGGATCATTATGTGATAAAGTCTATAGTGGCATGTCAAAGGACTCTGACCTTGGCTATGTATTTAAGGTAGCTGTGCCTTTCCACATGGCTATTTCTTCCTCAGTCAGCCCTTACCCTCACCTCAGCTCTCTGCCTGGTGACCTCAATTGGCCAATTTTGCCCATGTATCACTACCTTTGTGAACCCTTCTCACAGAATACAGCCTTCCACCAGCACTTACATAACCGAATTGTGATTGTTTTTACATATGTCTTCTATTCTAGTCTATGGATGCCAAGAAGATAAAGACCACTTTGTATCATTTTGGTATCTTCACTACTTAATATAGCCCAAACCATAATACATACTCAATTTGTTGATGGAACGATTATAGATAACAGCTATCATTATTAATACATTTGAAATCAACAACAGTTACTAATACGTTAAATGTAATAAATCTTAATATTCTAATATATTTAAATAGGTTAAAAAGATGAAGTCTTATTACAAGATGAAATATGAAAACATTTAAACAAAGCATAAGTCCCACATTCAGACTAAAGTAATCCATTGTAAAAATATGGAAGGGAAGAGACTTTAATTAATATCAGATTATTGAAAAACCCTTGGGTTTTTCGTAGTCCACAAGTTTAATATGAACACAAAGTACGATGTGGCATTTACAAAACTGAAATGCTACAATAGTAATTGTTGTTGTTTTTGTTGTTAGTTGCCACAGAGTCGATTCCAACCCATGGGGACAGTTGTAGAGAGCATTAATAGTGGCAAAGAAAGAGCTGGTTTAAGAGTCCCAATTACTCAGATCTGGGTATCAAATTTTAAATGCCTCTTATTTCTCAAAGTGTCATCAGAATAGCCAAGGGACTGTAGCCCATATTATATGAAAATAGAAGCAAATGAAGGTATGAGCCTTTGCCCAACAGAAAGAAACACTGCCCAATCTTGTCCCATCCCCAAGATGGGTTGGGGAATGGAGGCTGTGCATGAGGTGCATTGGCCAGGAATCAAACCCAGGTCTCTCACATGGAAGGTGAGAATTCTACCACTGAACCACCAATGCCTCAGAAGTGTTAATTGGGGAAAATGTAATCGGGACTCTAATATTTACAAGGTTAGAAAGAGATTGGCCTTGTTTTTTGGTTGTTGCTTGTTTGTTCTTTGTTTTGTTTTTTTTCCTGTCTTGTCCTAAGAAAAGTTTCAAATAAATAAGTGAAAGTTACAGAAGATGAAATTTTACCTAAATATTAAAGAAAATTTTGCAATTAGGCTATTAAAAACAAAACTGAATCCATTGCCTTGAAAAGCAGTAAACTTCCTGTACAGTAGAGATTTAAGGCTGAAATGACTATCTCACCCCTAAAGGCAATTTCTGTATTGGATGAGAGGATGTAATTCATTAACCTTTAAGGTGGCTTCTGAATCTAATGTTTTGATATTTTTGGAATTAATCAAGAGAACTGACAGCCTGACCTGGATCTGTCCTATATTTATATAAACATCTTTGTGATGCACCTCGTTTTCTGTCCAATTGTATACATGTTTTTTGAATACTGAATTTTATTTTAGGCCAAATGCTTTCTTAAAAACTTTAAAAATCAACTTTATTAAAGAAAAACTTGCATACAATAAACTGCATCCATTTAAAGTACATAATTCACTGATTTTTGAACCCATGAAACCACTGCTACAATCACTGTACTGAAGATTTCCACTCCCTCAAAATCTTCTTTGTGCCCCTTTGTAGGCCGTTCTTCTCACCACCTTTTGCCCCAGGCAACCACTGATCTATTTGCTTTTCTTTCTAGAAAAAAATTGTGTTTTAGGTGAAAGTTTGCAGAGCAAATTAGTTTCCCATTCAAGGAATTATACAAAAAGTATTCCATGACATTGGTTGCAATCCTCACACTGTGTCAACATTCTCCCCATTTCTGCCCTGGGTTCCACGTTTCCTTTCCTCTGGTTTTCCTAACCCTTCCTGCCTTCTCATCTATGCTTTTGGGCAAATGTTGCCCTTTTGGTCTCATGTAATTGTCTGTTACACGGAGCACATTCTTCTCGGGTGTTATTGTTTATTTTATAGACCTGTCTATTGCTTGGCTGGAAGGTGGTTTCCGGGAATGGCTGCAGTTCCAAGTCAGAGGGGTGTGATCTGCTTTCTTTCTCTATAAATTAGTTTGCGTTTTCTGGAATTTTATATAAAGAATCATAGGCTATTTTTTTCAGTCTGGTTTCTTTCATTCGGCATAATGATTTTGAATATCAGTAGTGTGAGAATCAGTAGTCTGTTCCTTTTTAATTGCAAAGTACTTTCCATTGTGGTTATACTACATTTTGTTTATCCATTCACCTGTCAGTGGGTATTTGGGCCGTTTCCAGTTTGGGAATATTGTGAATAAAGCTGCTACCAATTATATACTTGTTCTTCTACCTTTAAAACTTTTGAGAGAGGGACACTAGATAAATAATTTTCCAGGCTATGTATGCATTTGTTCATTCTATGTATATCTGTGTTATCTTAGTTAACAAGCAACTAGATGACAAGTCCCAAGGATAAACTGACTGGGTTGTCAACTGAGTTCTTTGAGAAAGTCCTAGTTTCTAACATTCTTTCTTGAGGGGTAGATGTTTATCAGTTACCTTCTACTGCATAACAAACCACCCTGAAACTTAATGGCTTAACACAAGAGTCAGCAAACACTTTCTGTAAAAGACGATAGTAAATATTTTAAGCTTTATGGGCTACATATTGTCTATGTTGCATATTCTTTTCTTTTTTTTTAACAACTCTTTAAAAATGTAAAAATCATATTTAGCTGACAGACTGTACCAAAATAGACTACAGGCCAGATCTGGCCCACAAGCTGCATTTTGCTGAGCCCTTACCACAATAGCCATTTAGTTAGCTCACAATTTGAGTTGGTCTGTACCAACTCTATTGCTGTTAGCTGGGCTTGCTGATAGATGAGCTATGGGAGCTATCATAGTTTGACTCAAATGTCTGATGGTTGGCAGGCTGGCATCTAAGGTAACAGATATTACTAGGTCTATGTGTCTCATCATCCAACAGGCTAGCCCAGGCTCCTTCACATGAAGAATTTTCAAGTATTTTGTTTACTTGTTTGCATCATGTTTGGTACTGTCCATTGGCCAAAGCAAGTCAGATCACAGGGTCATCTCAGATACAAAGAGTAGGGAAAGACTCCATCTTTTAATGGAGGGAGCAAGAGTTAAATATGGGGGTGGGGGAAGAGTAGGAGGGTGAGTGAGGATTTGTGGCCATCTTGCAATACATCACAAGATATTGAAGAAAAGTTATAGGTAGATTCTTCTGTGGACTAAGAGGACTGTGAATTTAGATGTAGGTAAACTGGGATATGCTATTATAATTCTAGGTTTGTGAATAATCGTTGTTGGGCTAAGCAATTGGTTTGTAGCTTCACAGCCAATACCAGAAATATAGAATCTGCAGTCTAGTGATTTTAAAATACAAAAAAAAAAAGACTGATTAGAAATATAATTAATTAAACATACTATTACTGGGAATTTAATGAGTGCTTCTTTGGTAATAGTGATGCTGTGGTTAAATAGTAAAGAAAGAAAGATGTTGACTTCCCTTCTGGTTACTCTCATAGATGGTCACTCTTTTGAAAAGAATTTTATATTCTTAAAGTTGTTATTGTTATTACTCTTGTCATGGATTGAACTGCGTCCCCCAAAAATATCTGTCAAATTGACTAGGTCATGATTCCCAGTATTGATCGTATGATTGTCTACCATTTTGTCATCTAACGTGATTTCCCTATATGTTGTAAATCCTATCACTATGATATTAACGAAATGGGTTAGCGGTAGTTATATTAATGCGACCTACACGATTAGACAGTGTTTTAAGCCAAACTTTTTTGAGATATGAAAGAGAGAAGTGAGCAGAGACACAAGGGGACCTCCTACCACCAAGAAAGCAGTGCCAGGAGCAGAGTGCGTCCTTTGGACCTGGGGTTCTTGCACGGAGAAGCCCCTAGTCCGGGGGAAGATTGATGACAAGGACCTTCCTCCAGAGCCGATAGAGAGAGAAAGCCTTCCCCTGGAGCCGGTGCCCTGAATTCAGACTTCTAGCCTATTGGACTGTGAGAGAATAAACTTCTCTTTGTTGGAGCCATCCACTTGTGGTATTTCTGTTACAGCCACACTAGAAGACTAAGACAACTCTTAATATATTTAATATCCCTATGGTTGTAGACTATCTAAAATGTTCCTACAATTATATAAGAATCTCTGGGTGGTTTTTCTTCTATTTGTAAGTATAATCATAATCAGACTTTATGAACACTTATTCAGATAAATTTCCCCAAGCACTTAATAGGATGAATTTACAGATATTAAACAGAATGGGACTCTCCAGCCTTAAACTGCCACTATTCTGTGTCAGACACACACTCTCCATACATCAATTTGCTGGCCTAGACCTGAACACATAAACAAGGGCTTCAAATTAGGTCCCACTGAAGGGTGAGAGTAGAAGGATTATTTCTTAGTTTATGTTTTGAAGTGTATTGCTCAGACAGGCAACATGCAGTAGTGTATAGTAATGTAAGCTACTTGTTACTCCCCTTGACAATACTTTTAGCAGCAATGTTTTCCCTTCAGCGACGTGACAATATCACCATGCCATTTGGAAGAAAAAGAAAAGGCTGAGTGATTCCTAGTAAAGTCCCAAACAGCTACCAAAACAAACAACTGGCAGAGATGACACCCCCAAAACTTGGAGCATATTAAGAGCCCCTGCAGTACTTCATGTGGCTAGAGGAACTTCAGACTTGATGAGCTTCTCTCCAACTTGCTCCTCCTCCTGAGTCTTATCATCCCCCTCCAGTCTTTTGTAATGTTCCATCCCCTTATCAGGGAATAGAACCACAAACTGTCTGCCCCAACTTACAACTTCCTAGTTTAGAGAAATTATACTCGTATTTATGCATAACTGTTTGATAGGCACGCAGAAACTATCCATTTCTTTATGCAGTATAGCTTTTATCTGTTTTTGACCAATCCATGGTAAAAATCAATTTTATACAGCATCCCAGTACCAACCACACACGCATGTACCTGTAAGTATATAAATCTTTATCTGTCGATCTCTGACACTGAAACAAAAGTTTTACTACATAATACATTATGCTATACATTCTTGTATTTTTCTTTTCTGTTCTATTTCATTAAAAAACAATACTGGAAAACAGCAGGGTACAAGATCAACACACAAAAATCAGTTGGATTCCTCTACACTAACGAAGATAACTCCAAGAGGGAAATCATGAAAACAATACCATTTGCAATAGCCCCCCAAAAGATAAGATAGTTAGGAATAATCTATGTAGGGATGTAGAAAACTTATTTAAAGAAACCTACAAAACACTACTGTAAGGAACCAAAAGAGACCTACATAAATGGAAAACACACAATGCTCATGGATAAGAAGACTTAACATTGTGAAAAATGTCAATACTACCCATCTACAAATACAATGCAATCCTGATCCAAAGCCAACAACATTCTTTAATGAGATGGAATAAATAATCACCAACTTTATACAGAAAGGAAAGAGGTCTGAATAAGTAAAAGCATTGTTGAAGAAGAAGAACAAAGTAGGAGGCCTCTCACTCCCTCATCTCAGAACCTACTATACAGCCACGATTTGTCAAAACAGCCTGGTACTGGTACAACGACAGATACATAGACCAATGGAACAGAATTGAGAAACTAGAAGTAAATCCATCCACCAGTGGACAGCTGATCTTCCACAAAGGGTAGGAGTCCATTAAATGGGGAAGAGAAAGTCTCTTTAACAAATGGTGCTGGCAAAACTAGATATTCATCTGCAGAAAAATGAAACAGAATCCATACCTCGCGCTATACACAAAAACTATCTCAAAATGGATCAAAGACCTAAATGGAAAATCTAAAACTATAAAGATCATGGAAGAAAAAATAAGGACAATGCTAGGGGCCCTATATATGGCATAAATAGAATACCAGATATAACTAAAAATGCACAAATAGCAGAAGATAAACTAGATAACTGGAACCTCCTAAAAATGAAACAATTATGCTCATCAAAAGACTTCTCCAAGACAGTAAAAAGAGAACCTACAGACTGGGAAAAATTTTTTAGCTATGACATATCTGACAAGGGTCTAATCTCTAAAATAGATAGAAAACTTCAATACCTCAACAACAAAAAGACAAACAATCCAATTAAAAACTGGGCAAAGGACAAAAACAGACACTTCACCAAAGAAGACATTCAGACGGCTAACAAACACATGCTCGCGATCATTACTCATTAGGGAGATGCAAATCAGAACTACAATAAGATACCATCTCACCCTGGCAAGAATGGCACTGATCCAAAAATCAGAAAACAACAAATGCTGACTAGGTTGTGGGGAGATTGGAACTCTTATACACTGCTGGTGGGAATGTAAAATGGTATAACCGCTGTGGAAAATAGTATGGCTCTTCCTTAAAAAGCTAGAAATATAAATACTATATGACCCACCAATCCCACTCCTAAGTATATATCCTGAAAAAAAAAAAAAGCTGTGACAGGAATAGACATATGCACACCCACGTTCATTGCAGCATTATTCACAATAGCAAAAAGATGGAAACAACCTAAATGCCCATCAACAGATGAATGGATAAAAATACTGTGCTACATACACACAGTGGAATACTATGAGATGATAAAGAGTAATGACAAATCCAAGAAACATCACACAACATGGATGAATCTGGAGGACATTATGCTGAATGAAATAATCAGTCACAAACGGACAAATATTGTATGAGACCACTATTATAAAAAGTTAAAAAAAAAGTTTATACACAGAAAGTAACATTCTTTGATGGTTACCAGGGTAGGGAGGGAAAGTCATCAACTAAACAGTAGACACACGTTAACTCTCTTAACGGGAAAGGCAATACACAATATGGAGGAAGTCAGCACAACATGGCCAAGGCACAGAAAGACACTGAGATGTACACAAGCATAAAAGGCAACTATGCTAAATATTATAACATATACAATCCTGCAACAACAGTAGTAACAAACAATAATTTACGAGTGGATACATAGGCAGATATGTATACTGAATAGGTTTCGGAGGGCGTATGGGAGTACACCCACGTGCACGTGTAGACTAAGATGTGGATATTTCTACATACATATTCGTATGTGCTGCATGTATAGTCATATATACAATGAAGCACATGGGGAGCACCGTCAGGGAAACTTCTTAGACATAACCAAACACTTTGCAGGACTGAGTTACTGGGCTTGAGGGCCGGGGACCATAGTCGCCGGGGATATCTAGGTCAATTGACATAACATAGCTCATAAAGTCAATGTTCTACATCCTACTTTGGTGAGTAGCGTCTGGGGTCTTAAAAGCTTGTGGGCGGCCATCTAAGATACAACTATTGGTCTTTTTCTGTCCGGAGCAAAGGAGAGAGAAGAAAACCAAAGATTCAAGGAAGCAATTATCCCAGAGGACTAATGGCCCACACAAACCACAGCCTCCACTAACCTGAGACCAGAACTAGATGGTGCCTGGCTACCACTACCAACCGCTCTGACCAGGATCGCAATAGAGGGTCCTGGACAAGGTGGAGAAAAATGTAGAACAAAATCCAAACTCAAAAAAAAGACCAGACTTACTGGTCTGATGGACACTGGAGGAATCCCTTTGGACTGTAGCCCTTCTAACTTGGATCTGAAGCCACTTCAGGAGATCACCTTTCAGCCAAATAATAGACAGGACTATAAAATAAACAATAACACCCATGAGGAAAGTGCTCCTTAGAACAATCAACTATATGAGACCAAAAGGGCAACATTTGCCCAAAAGCAAAGATGAGAAGGCAAGAAGGGGCAGGAAAACCAGACAAGTGGAAACGGAGAACTCAGGGTGGAAATGGGGAGAATGCTGACACATTGCGAGGACTGCAACCAATGTCATGGAACACTTTGTCTTTAAATTATTGAGTGAGAAACTGATTTGCTCTGTAAAGTTTCACCTAAATCACAATTTTAAAAAAAACAAAAACAAAACATTGCTGGTCATAATCCACTATCTACATTTTATGACTTGCTAATGGTTCATAATCTGCAGTTTGAAAAGCATTGTACCAGGTTTTAGCCCTACCTGAGGCCAAGCCATCAGAAAGCTGCATTCTTCAACTACGTTGCCTTGGCCCCCATAGGATTGCTTTGACTCACTTGTACTTTGGCATCATGCCCTTAGCTAATGTTGAAGAGCACCGTCAAGGCAATCACTGAAGAGATTTTACTGAAGATACACGTCATGCACTATCTCCCATCTGAAAATCCTTGCAATAACTGTTACTAAACTCTAAGAGCAGAATTTAAGATTTTGCTGTACGTCATTTAAGGACTTACGCTCTTATCAATCATCCAAATAATAAAGTTGATCATGTTTCCTTTTATTTGTTTTTCCTTTTGTTTTGGCAGCCAGAAAGCCCATAGCCAAATTATATCCCCTTTAAAAAAACTTTTATGGCAATATATTATACACAGGTAAAAAAAAGCTTAATCCTTTTTAAAAATTTTATTGTGATAAAATGTATATAAGAAAAATTTGCCATTTTTATCATTTTAAGTGTACAATTCAGTGACATTGTTTACGTTCACCACGTTGTGCAGCCATCACCATTACCTGTTTCCAAATGTTTTTCATCACTTCAAAAACAAACTCAGTACCCCTTAAGTAATAACTTCCCATTCCCCCCAGCCCCTGGTAACCACTGATAAACTTTTGTCTCTATGCATTTGAAAAGGCTTAACATTAAATGGTGGTGTGGTGAGTAAGAGCTTCTAACCAAAAGGCTGGCAGTTCGAATCTACCAGCCTCTCCTTGGAAACCCTATGGGGCAGCTCTACTCTGCCCTATAGGGTTGCTATGAGTCGGAATCGACTCGACCGCAATGGTTAGCCTTAAATGTACCGTTCAGTGAGTTCTCACAAATCAAATGCAAACATGTAATCAACATCCTAATCAAGAAAAAACTTTACCAGCCCCTAGAATTTCCCTTTTGGCCTTCCAGTCACTACCCCCCATCCACTATCTTGACTTTGTGAATTATTCTGGCCTGTTTTTGTACTTTATGTAAAAGGAAACATATAGCATGTACTCTCTTGTGTCTTGCTTTTTTTTTTTCACACAGATTTCATCCATACTGTTGTATGGAGTTGGAGATTGTTCATTCTCATTGCTGTATAATATTCCATTGGGTGAATATGCTACAATTATATATTCTACTGTTGATGAGCATTTGGTGCAAATAATGAGGTTATAAACATTCTAAAATGTGTCATCTGGTGAATATATATATATATATATATATATATATATATATATGCATTCCTTTCGGGAATATACCAAGGAGCAGAATTTCTAGGTCATAGGGTATGCATATGTTCACCTTTCATACATTCTGCCAAATAGTTTTAGAAAATGGTTGTACCAATTTACACTCCTATCAGTACAGCATGAGGGTTCTAGTTGTTCCACATCCTTCCCAAATTTGGTGGTGTTTGTCTTTCTCATTTTGGCGGCATATGCTAAATTTTAATAACTATATCAAGCCCTATGATCTTCAAATCTGTGTTCTAACTTTTCCTTCCTTCTTAATGTTTTTTTTCTACTTATATTTCCTTAATCCTGAATTGTTAACTACTAATATTTTAAGTTTATACATTCTTTTTTTTATTGTTGTAGTTTAAGTGAAAGTTTACATTTCAAGTTAGTCTCTCATACAAAAATTTATACATACATTGTTATGTGACCCTAATTGCTCTCCCTATACTGTGACAGCACACTCCTCCTTTCCACCCCTGCTTTCCCATGTCCATTCAACCAGCTCCTAACCCTCTCTGCCTTCTCATCTCACCTCCTGACAGAAACTGCCCATTTAGTCTCTTGTATCTACTTGAGCTAAGAGGCACACTCCTCACGAGTATCTCTTTCTGTCCCACAGTCCAGTCCTATCCCTGTCTGAAGAGTTGGCCTCGCAAATTGTTTTAGTTCTGGGCTGATAGAGAATCCAGGGGCCATGCTTTCCGGGGTTCCTCCAGTCTCAGTCAGACCATTAAGTCTAGTCTTTTTGCTAGAATTTGAGTTCTGCACCCCACCTTTCTCCTGCTCCATCAGGGACTCTCTGTTGTGTTCCCTGTCAGGGCGGTCATTGGAGTTTATACATTCTTATCAATTGCCTTAAGGCCTTGGTGGAACAATGCGAGGTATAAACATATACACACTAAAAACACGAATCTGAATTGTCAGCTAATGGTGCCATTATCAGAATTTCCTAGATCTTTCTTTTCCTCCAGATCTCATATCCAGTTGATTGAAAAGTACCATCGATTTTATCCTATAAACCAAAACCAAACCCGTTGCCATCAAATCAAGAGTAGAACTGCCCCATAAGGTTTCCAAAGCTGTAATCTTTATGGAAGCTGACTGCCACATCTTTCTCCAACAGAGCAGCTAGTGGGTTTGAACCGTTGACCTTCCGGTTAGCAGCTGAATGATTAAACACTGTGCTGCCAGGGCTCCTTTCTATCCTGTAACCTGTCTTGAATTCAACCTTTCCAGTGATTCCCAGTACTACTTTCTTAGTTGGACCCTTGCCCTCTCTTAATGAGCTATTGTAATAGTCACTGCTCCAACTCTTTTTTTCCATTCTTGTTTCTTCCCACCCCAAGTTTAATTCTCTTTAAAAAGAAAGATCTTCAAAAGCACAGGTGGTTGCCATTTTTTCTTCCCTATACATCATATGAAAAGGGGCTTCTAATTCTTTGTCAGGTTTTACAGGATGAGAGTAGGTCAAGCTGTGAGGACTTAGATTCATTCCCACACTAGGGTCTTACTTACTGATATTAACTCAAGAATGTGATCTGATATCATAATGGAGACAGTAGTATTTTCTGCCTATTAGCCTTCTGAGATAACACAATCCAATATTGGCCCAGTACTTTTTTGAGTCCCTAGGAAATATAATCTTACTTCATAACTCAGCAGTATGTTAACATAGAAAAATCAGTGCCTTAGTAAATTATTAATATGAGAGATTGGCTCACAGGGTCAGTTTAAGAAACTTGCTTTAGCTCTTCATACACAAGGAAAAATAATGCACAAAACCTGGTGATTTAAGCTGAGCATGTTCTTAATTGAAATGCATGTTCCCCAGTCCCAAGAGGTCAAGTTAATCACCTTTTCCTTCTTGCTTATTTTTTTATATCTGTACTTATTATAATCTGTCTGATCTTGTGTTTAGTCATGTTATGAGTCTATCTCCCCCCCTTAAATTGTCAGCTCCTTAAGGACAAGGCCATATTTCCTTTGGATACTCTCCCCCACCCACCCAGTAAAAAACCTGATTACAATATTGAAATTTTTATATATTTCCATGTCAATCCTCCAAAAACCTTCTAGTTTTTACTATCTGTAAAGAAAAATAAGAAGAATTTGACTGATAAGCAAAGACATATGTAAGTGTTCCAGAAATACCACCATGATTGCAACCATTTAAAGAAATGAATTTAGGGGAATATTTCATACTCTTAGCGTAGGTGCAGCAAATGAAAAAGACATTCTTGGAAATTTGTAGATAAATCAAAATTCCTTGCATCTGGATTTCTCATTCATCTTCAAAAAATGCCCTGGCAAAAGTAAACCAGAGCTGGAGTACAAGATTCAGCCCTTGGTAAATTATTAATTGGTTAAATTGGTTTTTACCTCCACTTCCCCTTTGATAGGTTACTGTCTTTGTGTAGAATTCTTACCACATTCTGGCTGTTCAAGGCCTGCCACCAAGAGGCCTTCTCCACCAGGGTGTAGGGGATCTTTATCTCCCACTGTCCCCCACAAAATCCATGTTGACTTGTTATTTCATGACTCCAGGTTCTGCTCTTTAATAATATGAAAGTGAATAATATCTTTTAGTATGTGTGACTAATACTCATGTTTTAACCTCAGTCCCAAAGAATGATAGCAAATAGTGTGAATTTAATGCCCATCTCATGCCTGTGGTTAGTGATTTATCTTGCCAAAAAAAAAAATCTTATTTCACTGACTTGTTTCCTACCTAAAAGTAAAAAAAAAAAAAAAAGAGTATGGGGGGAGGGGTGGTTCTTTTTGCAAATTGTTAAAGAGGAAAGATTGAAACTCTTAGACTTTTCATTTTTCCCACATATAACAGTCTAAAAATGAAAAGTTAAAGTGATTATGCTGAATTTATTTCAAGCTATATAGTCCTAACAGTACTCCTGGACATACTGGGTTTTCTTTTAAGGAATCATACCTGCATGCCAGGCTACTTTTTATTCACATAGCATTCTCCAGCCCTCAAATCACTTTCATAGTAATTATGTCTTTTGACCCACATGATGGCCCTGTGCAGTATTATTGTCCGAATTTTACAGATGAGTCAACAGAGCCCCAGAGGGGTTAAGTGACTCGCCTCTAAAGGGTTAAGTGACTCACCTCTAAGGGGCAGAATTGGTCTGCACACTCTGCCCTTCTGCCTTATCGCCTCTGCTGTAATATACAGCTATGCTGCCTGAAGATTAAGAAAGCTGCTTTTGCTAGAGCGTAATTCTTGTAGATATTCATCTCATAGGGGGAAACACTGGTGTCTTCATTTTGTAGCATTTGAATATTAAATTCTCCTTATCTGTTTCAACTTAGGATGACTTCTTTGTTCCCTTAATTCACTGGTAGTTCCTTTGTTTACTTTCCTCCAAATCTCAAGAACCAAGTCATAAGTATTAAAAATGGTTACATTAGCATTCAACATTTTTTTTAATGAAATTCGAGAATTTCAGAAAGGGGTAATTTAGGCAGGCATGTAAGTAGAACTTTGCATTTTAATTAAAAAGACTCAAAATGAAATGAACCTCTGACAGTAACAGATGACTGCTTCTGAAAGCTGCATTACTATTTGATATATGCTCAGTATTTTCTTGTGGATAATAAGTCCTACGACTTGTTTCAAGAAAAGTGACAGGACTAAAACAATTAAAAAAGACAGAGCTGCTCTTCTTTAATCATATTCTCGAAAATAAAACTGGGTTGTGAATTATTACCAGAGAAGCAATTGACAAAGTATAAGCAAATCACTCTAAGAACTAAAGCTGTCTTGCTTTTTTTTTCTTTCTGGTTGTTCAAACCAAACCTCTATCCTTGTTCAATGATGAATTCCCTTTGACAAATAAATATTTACAAAGTGTGAAATGTAGACTTTGTGCACTTCCTAAGTCCAAAGCATACTGTTTAAGCTAAAATTTAATAAATTTCTCTCCCCTGAAATACACCAAAATAAAAACATAACTTAAAAAAAAATTCTCCCTTGTAGCTGACTGTCCATTAATCACTCTTTAGGTAATATTGGCATTGCACGTTTTCAGGTGGAAAGAAAAACTGTAATTTCTAGATTGATCAGAAAAGCTGAGAGCATTTATGGATGAAGAAGACAATAAAATCTGGTAGAATGGAATTTTCTGTAAGCCCCATTATGAAGTCAAGAAGGATGAATCTTTCAACATCCTTCCATTTTCCAGTGAAATTCTTCATGTGGTAAGTGGTTTGACCGGGTAGATCAAAGAGTTAATTTACTTGTGATTTGAGAAAAGACTAGACTTCCCTTTTTTTTTTTTTTTAAAGTGTGGTGTGTGGGAGGAAGGTAGAAAGAGGCCCCAGAATGAATTCGCTAATTGGGGTTTTCACCTGCTGTGAGTCTAATCGAATACAAAGCCTTATTTGTAGCTGAAGAGGAAGGGAGATTATGTAGAGTGTCAGAATTTCTGCCTAGTTTTGAAATTCCTGTTATTTGGCACAATCTTTTGGGAAAGGCAGACACATAGTTACAGCTTCAAGCTGCTGTTAAGGTGGACCAGGAATGCTGTAGTCAGATACATTTGAACCACCTTAACCAGTTATCCATTTTTAGCAGGAGGTGGTGTGATTTACAAACATGGGGTAGTGTTATAGCTGGCAGTCTAATAGGTAGCCTGAATTCTTTCCCATGAAGCAACCACCGGTCTGTGAGGTTAATGAAGTGTGGCTTCATTTTAGTGAAGATACTAAACTTCACATCTTTTTAGACGTTCAGTTTGAAATAGGTGGCTCTGTGAAGCTTTGAGAAATCTTATTTTAAAAAACACTGCATAAGAGTGAAACAGTTCGACTTTATCTGGAACCTGTTTGGTGAAATCTCTGGTTTAGATGGCAGCTGGCTCAGAGAACTTTCCTCAGCCTGGCTTACCCTGCCTCCCGGCTGCGCGGAAGGACCTGGAAAAATAGGCTTTTGTGTGGGTGTGAAGTGCTCTGTGTCTGAATGTAGAGGCCTCTTCATTTACTGGTTAATGTGGTCTGGCTGGATATTCTTATATCCCGAAGATGTTGGTTTCAGGTTGATCTAGAGAGATTGTTACACATATTTTAATTAGCCTGCCACGGTATCTGCCATAACTAGCAATGATTCACCATCATTGTAAGCACTTATTATCTCATTCACTGTTCATGGCTAATACTTGTACTATGTAATGAGAAACATGGAATCCTTCTGTGTTTACTGGATACCCAATGTTGAAATTTTACGGTAAACTATTTATTCTGCTTAATTGAAGCAATACCTATATTCCAAATGGATTTTTATGAAATGATGCAGGTTATACTTAAGCTTGTTTAGAGAGGGAAAAAGCAATTCAGATAGTGACTGCTGGAGCTATAGAGAAGCTAGACCCTAGGGGGTGGTGAAGTCCCTCTGGGCAATCCCCAGGCAAGTGCCCAGTGCAAACTAATTCCTTGCCCTTTTCCTTTCCCTTTCTGCTCCTCATTTTACACTGGTGAAATCAGGCTCATATTGAACCTACAAGCATTTTTGGAAAAGGAAAAGGATGTGTTTGTGGAAGGTAAGAGTGGCTTGGCCTCTGCCCTTGATCATCTCTACCGGGTGGTCTCATCCAAACCCACAACACCTACAACACTGACATGTCAAATCAATAGCTCCAATCCATATACCTTCCCTCTCCTGGACACTTTCACTTTTACAGCACGCTGGCACCTCAAACTCGTCATGTTCAAGACTGAATTCATTATCTCTCCCCTGACCCTCTTCCACCTAAATCTGCCCCTCCTCCTGAAATTCCTAGCATAGTCAATGCTACTCATCCATTCCAGGGAGTCACCTTAGGACAGTGGTCTTCAACCTTGGCTGCATATTAGAATCATCTGGAGAGCCTTAAAAATCCCAATACCCAAGACCAATTAAATCAGAATCTCAGGGTAGTGGGACCCAGGCATTCAAAAGTTTTAACATACCTGAGGTGATTCCAACGGGCAGTCAAGCTGAAGGACCATTATCCTTCGTCTTCCCTCTCTTCCATTCATAGATCCAATCAGTCAAGAGTCCTGTAATTTCTACCTAATATTTATAATTTTTCCACCCCCTGTGCCACTGCTGTAGTTCAGATTCTCATCATACAGTAGTTCCCTTGTACCTGGTCTCCTAGTTCCAAGACTCTTGGAAGTGACTTTTCCAAGAGCCATATCTGACAGAGCCACTGACCAAAACTCATTGCCATAGAATCGATTCCAATTCATAGCGAGCGCATAGGACATCGTGTTTCCAAGGCTGTAAGCTTCATGGAAGGAGTCCTGGTGGTTAAGCTCTTGCCTGCTAACCAAAAAGTTGGTGGTTCAAACCTACCAACCGCTCCAGGGGAGAAAGATGTGGCAGCCTGCTTCCATAAAGATTACAGCCTTGGAAACCCTATGGGGCAGTTCTACTCTGTCCTATAGGGTTGCTATGAGCCAGAATTGACTCGACAGCAATAGGTTTGGTCTTTTGTTTGTTTGTTTAATCTTTATGGAAGCAGACTACCACATCTGTCTCTTGTGGAGTGGCTGGTGGGTTCAAACCTCAAACCTTTTGGTTATCAGCTGAGCACCTAACCACTGTGCCACCAGGCTCCTAGTGACAGAGCCACGCTCATGCTTAAATTCCTTCTTCTTTAAAAAGCTCCTCCCCACCTTTAAAAAGCTCCTCCCTACCTTTCAGGTAGGAGTCCCTGGGTAGTATAAATAGTTAACATGCTTGGCTGCTAACCAAAAGGTTGAAGGTTTGAGTCTATCCAGAGGCACCTTGAAAGAAAGGCCTGGTGATCTACTTCTGAAAAAGTAGCTATTGAAAACCCTAGGGGTCAAAGTTCTACTTTGACACACATTGGGTTGCCATGAGTCAGAATCAACTGAATGGCAACTTTTTTTTTTAATTGTACTTTATTTATTTATTTATTTTTTGTTTATTGTTGTAGTTTAAGTGAAAGTTTATGTTTCAAGTTAGTCTCTTATATAAAAATTTATACATACATTGTTATGTGACTCTAATTCCTCTCCCCATACTGTGACAGCACACTTTTCCTTTCCACCCCTGATTCCCCATGTCCATTCAACCAGCTCCTAACCCTCTCTGCCTTCTCATCTCACCTCTGGACAGAAGCTGCCCATTTAGTT
>NW_004444095.1:1078376-1119649 GCF_000243295.1 Trichechus manatus latirostris | reverse complement strand
TCTCTTGGGCTAATACTTTCCTTGTGTCTTTGGTGTTCTTCATTCTCCTTTACTCCAGGTGGTTGGGACCAATTGATGCATCTTAGATGGATGCTTGCAAGCTTTTAAGACCTCAGACGCCACTCACCAAAGTAGGATGCAGAACACTTTCTTAATAAGCTTTATTTGCCAATTGACCTAGATGTCCTCTGAAAGCATGGTTTCCAGACCCCTACCCCTGCTACTCTGCCCCTCAAAGTGTTTGATTGTATTCAGGAAACTTCTTAGCTTTGGTTTAGTCCAGCTGTGCTGACTTCCCCTGTAGTGTGTGCTGTCCTTCCCTTCACCTGAGATAATTCTTGTCTACTATCTAGTTAGTGAATAACCCTCACCCTCCTTCCCCACTCTCGTAACCATAGAAGAATGTTTTCTTCTGTGTTTAACCTTTTCATGAATTCTTATAATAGGGGTCTTATACAAAATTTGTCCTGTGACTGACTAAATTTACTCAGCATAATGCCCCCCAGACTCCTCCATGTTATGTTTCACGGCTTCATCGTTGTTCTTCATCATTGCATAGTATTCCATTGTGTGGATATACCATAATTTGTTTATCCATTCGTCCATTGATGGGCACCTAGGTTGTTTCCATCTTTTTGCTATTGTGAACAGTGCTGCAATGAACATGGGTGTGCATGTATCTATTCGTGTGACGGCTCTTATTTCTCTAGGATATATTCCAAGGAGCAGGATTGCTGGATGGTAACTGGTTCTTTTGTTTGTTTGTTTACCTTTCAGGATACAGGTCAAACTCTGGATTGCCACACTAGGCCTTTCTCAATTTGCCCATGTCTTTAACCCCTGCTGGCATTCTGTCCCTAAGAATGGAAAGCATAAGTTGTTTTCAGTCTCTTTACCTTCACACCTGCTGCTGTCACCATGCTTAATCACACCATTCATAATTTAGTAATCCTTACTCAGTCTATTGCCCCAGAGAATGGCTTTGGCTGCAGGGGTTCCCAGTTTGATCAGTGTCCTGAGAGACACAGTACATTCAAAAAGGTTGCTTGAGGAGAGTATAATGAAAAGGCTATTTACAAATTTCTGGACAGTGTAAGCGAAAGAAAAGGGAATGGTGACCACTCTGAGGCAAGAACAGCAGGAAGCCATTGACGATGGTTGGCCCAACCAAGCAAAGGGAGAGAATGGTTTGGGGGAGCCTAGAGAATGCTGTCTCTGTAGAAAGGATTGCCTAACTAAACTTGTGGCTGTAAGTAAAGGAATGAAGCCACTGCCAGACCTTAGGCCATCAAGAGGCAGCCTGGGGAATAAATACCCAAGCATCACTCTCTTCTTGCTTTTAATCTCCTGTCAGTGCCTTCCATTGACTGAAAGCAAAAGGAAGGTGTCTTGGTCTTCTAGTGCTACTATAACAGAAATACCACAAGTGGATGGCTTTAACAAACAGAAATTTATTTTCTCACAGTCTAGTAGGCTAAAAGTCCAAATTCAGGGCGTCAGCTCCAGGGGAAGGTTTTCTCTGTCTGTCAGCCTTCTCATCAATCTTCCCCCGAACTAGGAGCTTGTCCGTGCAGGGACCCTGGGTCCAAAGGATGCGCTTTCCTACCAGCACTGCTTTCTTGGTGATATGAGGTCCCCAATTCTCTGCTTGCTTCCCTTTCCTTTTATCTCTTGTAAGATAAAAGGTGGTGCAGGCCACAACCCAGGGAAACTCCCTTTACATTGGATCAGGTGTTACAATCCCACCCTAATCCTCTTTAACATAAAATTACAATCACAAAATGGACGACAACCACACAATATTGGGAATCATGGCCCAGTCAAATTGCTACACACATTTTTTGGGAGACATAATTCAGTCCATAACATTCCACCCTTTGGCCCCCAAAAAATCACATCCTTGCAACATGCAAAACATTAATCCCATCATAAAAAGTCTCAACTCAAAGTCCAAAATCCAAAAAATTCCTCTTCATCTGTGAAATCTAGAATACAAATTATCTGCTTCCAAAGGTAAAATGGCAGAACAGGCACAAGCTAGACATTTCCATTACAAATGGGAGAAACTGGAGGAAAAGAAAGGATAACAGACACCAAGCAAGTCAGCAAAACACATTACTTTAGCCCTCAGGCTTTGAAAATAATCCTCTGTTCTCTGAGACAGTTTACACAATGGCCCTGCTCTCCAGACTTTAGGTAATAGCCACATTCTCCAGATTCTGAGTGGAGGCCCCTCGGCCCTGGGCTTCTGCTCCGCCTTCCAGGCCCACTGGGACAGCAACTCTGCTCCCTTAGCTTTAGGTGCACCATTCTGCTAGTCCATCTGAGTGATGACTCCACCCTCAGAAACACCAGATGCCATGGCTCCACCCTTTGAAACCCCAGAGGTCACAGCCATACCTTTTGTGATTGAGGCAGCTCGGCTTCTTGGGTTCCTTGTCTCTTCAGCTTCTGCTTCCTGTGGTCTCTCAGCCCTTGGGCCTCATGCCCGCATCTGCCCTGCTAGGGCAAGGGTTCCAAAGCTCAGTAGCTCCACCGATAAGTGCCTGGAGGCACCCCCCTCCACCAGGAAGCCTCCTGTGCACAGACAGTCAACTCTCTCCCTCTGTTGGTTGGCTCCAGCGCCATCTCGCGCTGGTCTCCTGGTTCTGCTGCTGCTGGCTCTCTGTTGCTGCTGGTCCTCTGCCACTGCTGCTCCTCTATCCATTCAGTTTCAAAACTACTTCCACATTTTAGGTATCTGTTAGAGCAGCAGCCCACTGTCTTGGTACCAAATTCTTCTTGGTCTTCTAGTGCGGCTATAAAAGAAATACCACAAGTGGATGGCTTTAACAGAAGGCAAAGGAAAAGATAGCCTATCTGATGCAGTCCACAGAGGTCCTGCCTCTTAGGGCACAGAGCAGGGTGAAGAAGGGCAGAGAATCGAGTTGGAGGGGCAAATAGGGAAATCTCCAGCACAGTCCCTTAGGCCAGACAGGTCTTAATTTTTCTAAGGTAGCTACAAAATTTAAGTGGTCCGAAGACTGCAGTTTTCGGTCTGGGAAAATTGATTGGGTCACATTCCTAGACCTCATCCCATCTCATTCCTTCTTTACCCCTATTTCTAGCAAATTTACTTTTCTCTGTTCTTAGCCATTAGTGAGATGCCTTATGAGCACACTAAAGAAAACACAAGGAGCCCTGGTGGTGCAGTGGTTAAGCACTTGGCTGTTAAATGAAAGGTTAGTGCAGTTCGAACCCACCCATTGGCTCCGTTGGAGAAAGACCTAGCAGTCTGCTCCTGTAAAGATTACAGCATAGAAAATCCTATGGGGCAGTTCTACTCTGTCACATGGGATCGCTATGAGTCGAAAGTCGACTTGACAGCACCCAACAACAGCAGATAAAACACAGGCCTTCTCCACAACAGATGAAGTCATGTCTCCCCATGACAGCATACCATAGTAGCTAAGAGCTTGGACGTCGGAGCCAGACTCCCTAGTTTAATCCTTGCACCCTAGGGAGACATTCTAGCCATAGGGTTAGGAGCAAGTAGCTCATAGTAGGTTACCGGAATTAGGATTTTGACTTAAGTTTTTCTGGTGACAGAGCTGCATGCTCTTTTCATGTCTGTGATTCATATCAAAACAGTAACAATAATAATAAGCGACTATAAATAATTGGTGGCGCAGTGGTTAAGCGTTCAGCTGCTAACCAAAAGTTCGGCCGTTTGAATTCACCACCTGCTCCTTGGAAATCCTGCAGGACTATTCTACTCTGTCCTATAGGGTCACTATGAGTTGGAATTGATTCGACAGCAATGAGTTTTTTATAAATAATTATGAGCCCTGGTGGTGCAGTGGTTAAGTGCTTGACTGCTAACCAGAAGGTCGGCAGTTTGAACCCACCAGCCACTCTGAGGAAGAAAGATGTGGCAGTCTGCTTCGATAAAGATTACAGCCTTGGAAACCCCATGGGACAGATCTACTCTGTCCTGTAGGGTCACTATGAGTCGGAATCAACTTGATGCAACAGGGTATAATTTATATATTATCATACATGGCATCACTACATATTTTATATATGAAATGAAGACATATCAATTATGTTCTTCTCTAAATGCCTTATCCTAATAAGCAAAATTCATAATCTGACTGAAATTGGCAACAAAATAGTCTGTGTGATGCCCATGTCATTTCTTAATAATACCTTCAGTATTTGATTTCTAAAATAATATTGAGATTTGGGAACAAGTCTTCAAGTGACTATAACTCCAGTCTAAAAAAGAACTTAAAGATGTATTTTTGAGGATTGCCATCTGTCAAATTTCAAAAAAAATCTGAATAGTGATTTCTTAGTTTTCATTCTTTTTTTTTTCCCTCCAAGGAATTGTCCGTAGTTTTCTGGTTAGACACTGAGAAAATAAACTTCAGCATTTATATTTTTGAGAAACATATCAGAACTCCTGAATCTCGAGCAGATTAATTTACAAGTGTAAAACAAACCAAGAACGAGGAAAGGAAGGGAATGACAATACATCTCACCATATAACCAAACCAGTTGCCATCGAGTCAATTCTGTCTCATGGCGACCGCAAGTGTGTCAGAGTAGAACTGTGTTCCACAGGATTTTCAATGGCTAATGTTTTTTTTTTTTTTTTTTTTTAATATTTTATTGTACTTCAGGTGAAGGCTTACAGAACAGATAGTTTCTCATGTAACAGTAACACACATGCTGTTTTATGACATTGGTTAACAACCCCACAACATTTTAACCCTCTAAATACTCAACTTTTTTTTTTTTTTTTTTTTTGGTGAAAATACACATAGCCAAAGATACGCCATTTCAAAAATTTTTTTTACATACACATTTAAGTGACATTGACTACGCTCTTCTAATTATGCTGTTATTCTCACTTAAGATGAAGGCTTACAGGACAAAATAGTCTCCCATTTGACAGTTACTACAAATGTTGCCCTATGACAATGGTTAACAATCTCACAACACATCAACAATATCCTTACTCTATTTTGTGTTCCCTATCATCAGCTTTCAATGGCTAATGTTTTGAAAGTAGATCACCAGGCCTTTCTTTTAAGGTGCCTTTGGGTGGACTCGAACTTCTAATCTTTCGGTTAGCAGCCAAGTGTGCTAATCATTTGCACCACCCAGGGACTCCTCTTACCACATAATCCTATTGCCGTTGAGTCAATTCCGACTCATAGCGACCCTATAGGACTGAGTAGAACTGCCCCATAGGATTTCCAAGGAACCGCTGGTGGATTCAAACTGCTGACCTTTGGGTTAGCAGCCCAGCTCTTAACCACTGCGCCACCAGGGTTCCGCCTCTTACCACATAGGTGTTGCAAATCCTTAGTTAATTGATTTCTAATACAAACTTCCATGCTCTCAGGGTTATGTCTTTTCACTGAAATAAAGATAAACAATATTTTAACTGATTTGCCATATTGACACCATGATTACTATCACTGATTAATAGCAAAGGCCACCACTTACTCATCACAAGACAGGAATCCCCATCTCCCAGTGAAAGATAGAGGTAGACCTAGAATCTACTCTTAGGCCGAGGGAAAACCTTACCCAAAGCTACTCCTGTGTGTCACACTTAGACTTTCATAGCAGCTGCCTTCAGAATTCACTGGCTGAAAATTGCTAAAGGAAAGCACTAATAAATCTCAATTTATGAGTCAAAATGCCAGAAGAGGTGTCATATTAGCTTTACAATAACAATACCGATTATACCCACATGCACGTATCTTTAGTGTAGCGTTTACATTTTTATTTGGCTTGTCAAGGGTAATGAAGAAATCTGGCACCCCTTTTCCCTTTTGTTCATATCCTTTATTTTTTGCCCCCTTTGCCGTGCTGTAGCGTATGATAAATGGAGATTGGTGTCCACAGTCCTTTCAGCCCAAACATTCTATGGGCAAAAATCTTAAGCAAAAAAAAAAAAAAAAAAAAATTAGAAAAAAAGGGGGGGGGGCACATTTTAAACTGTAGAATGAAGTGGGATGAATCAACCATGAGAGAGAGAGAGTGAAAAGCAAATGGTTGAAAGAAGATGAAAAGGAAAGCAAACCAACAAAATAAATAGACAAAAAGGGACAATGAAACCACTAAGGGAGTTTATCATAAAATACTCTTTGGACTCTAATCTAAGCTATTATGCGAAGGTTGTGGAAAATTCTTGTGCTAATGAAGACTTTCTTCTTTTCAGAATGTTGCCAAGCTTGAAATAATTTTGTTGTAGCTAACATGTATTATCATATTGCAAACTCGAAGATTAGAAATGTTTGAACTATCCAGGCCCTGTAACTTTTCCAATAAAAGGTTGCGTTGGAAGCCGTTTCCTTTTAGATTTTATTAAAACACTACTAAAAGTCCAAACTCTGCAACACCATTTGTGGTGCTGTTTAATTTAGAGCATCTATACCCATGGAAGAGCCCTGATGGTGCGGTGGTTAAGAGCTCAGACTGCTAACCAAAAGGTTGACAGTTCAAATCCACCAGCCTCTCCTTTGAAACCCTATGGTGCAGTTCTACTCTGTCCTATAGGGTCGCTGTAGGGTCCCTATGAGTCGATGGCAGCGGGTTGGGGTTTTTTATTTGCTTGTTTTTTGGTTTATACCAGTGGTTCTCAAACTTTAAAGCGCTCAGAGTTTCTGATTCAGCAGGTCTGAGATGGGGCCTGGGTATTTTCATTTCTAACAAGCCCCCAAGTGATGCTGATGCAGCTGGTCCCAAGACAACACTTTGAGAACACTGTACTATCACAACTACAAATGCTTTTTAAGAATCCCATTTAGCTCCGGGTCAGCCTAACCTGAGTTTCATGTCCTTGCCGCCCCACCACTTTAATCTTCAACTGAGGGGGAGTGGGGAAGAGAGAGAATTATGCATGTGATTTTTGTCTTTCTCTAAAAAGAAAACTTCAGTCCCACGCACTTAATTATCTGCAATGAGGTCATTTGCACCTAGGTCATTTACTTAGGCAACAAGTAGTCTTATTGGAGGTTTTAAGGGAGTGCTAGTAGGAGGGTGCCTGGCTTCTAGGTTCCTGAGTCTACCTTAAATCCCCTCGTCTTCTTTTTCTTCTTCTTTTTCCTTTCTGTTGTGAAATCCCCAACTGCCCGGTCCCTGGGAGTCCGGGCTCCCAGGTCCCTAGGTAGGGGGCGGAGCCTGCTGCGGCCCCGCCCCGTCTGCCCGCAGCGCCCCCTCCCCGGCCCGCCCGCCTGCCCGAGCCGGCTCCACCGCAGTGCTCCTCTCGCTTGGAGCCTGGGCGGAGGCGGCGCTCGACTTTCGGGGAGCCAGGCGGCTCTGGGAAGCTCACTCCTCCGCTCTCACTCCTCCCGATCGCGGAGCCCTTGCAGCCATGAGGGAACAGCTCAAAGGGTAAGTGGATCGCGGCCCCCGGCCCCCTCGGATCGCCGCAATCCGTGCACTTGTGGCGGGGGCAGGGGGCAAGCCAAGGCAGCCCAAACTTGGGCAGGCGCGGCGGCTGGACCCGGGGCGCCCGGCGGCCGGCGTCGAGGACCGTCTCCCGCGGGTCCCCAGGCGCCGCTGCAGGTGCGCCCCCGGGGCTTCTCCCCCGGCGCCGGGGCTCGGAGCCCCGGTCCCTGGCTTTGGGACGGGCTCCGAGAGAAAAGACTGGTTTCTCGCTGTGCCTAGAGGGGACAGCTCGTTCCCCACAGGGGCGTTGGGGCCGGCCGGGGGAGCGTTTTGCTCCTTTCTGGGCTGCCTGTGTGGACATGAGCAAGACGGGTTGTTCCTAAATCATTGCACGACCTCGCAGAAGGAAGCGGCGCGCGTGGACCTACCTTCCTTTGCGCTGCAAGTGCCAAAAGGTCAACTTTCTGCCTGATTTCTTCCGAGGATTCTAACTGACATTTCCCTCCCTACATTTTCTACTGTGCTCCTTCCATACCCTAAGACTTGCAGAAATCAGGAAAGAAAGAAAAAGCAGTTAAAGCCCAGAAGTCTAGGATTTGACGTAGAGAGAGGATCGGGGAATTTTTTTTTTCTTTTCTTTGCCCTTTGGGGTTGGGTGTGGAGTCGTTTCTGGGGTGTCCTTTCCTCGCGTTTCTCCAAGTGTCTGTCCTAGTCTTCAAGCAAAGTTTGTCATTTCCGATCCGATCATGGCAATGAAAGGGCAGGACACTTTGTTTACCTCGGTGAAATTTGAAGTGAAGTTTGATGCTTAAATTGAAGAGGTTTAGTTGCCTGAGGGACGCATATTATTAATTATAAAATGCCTTAACATTATGGGAAAAAATCCAATTTAAGTGATGAACCAAAGTCTTTAAGTAAAATCCACATTCTTCCCTAGCCAACAGGCGCTTCTTTATCCCTGTCACCTCTTTGTCACCCCCCATCACCCTTCCTCTTTTTGCCTACATCTTTTTTAATTTCCTTGTTCCAAAGCCCCTCTTTGGAAGATACAGTTGCTCTTGGAAAAGAGAGAGGAGCAAACGAAACAACATGGTTAAATGAAAGGTCTCTCTGACCCTTGATCACCGTGGAAGTGGTTTCAGTCATCATTGTTTGATCTTGGATTGGACACGACCCTGAAGTGAAATTGCTTTGGCCAAAGTTGGGGGTGGGTGAGAGTTAAACCTTGAAAAGCAAATAGAACAGAGGACAAGTAACAGCTGGAACCACCAAGGAGGCAATCATCTTTGCCCTGGCTTGAGCCAAACAGAACAAAATGGTAGATATCCCTGGGAACTAGAAATAGGATTTCTGATCCTTACATCGACGCTCACCCCCTCAGACCCCTCCTCACAGTAGCAGAAACTTTTAAATATATTTTCCCATCTCCACCCTGCCAGTCTTCCAGCAATGCAAGCTAAATCCAATACTCAGCATACAATTGCCAAGGTTCCTCTAGAAAAGGAGTCTGATTCCCAGATTAAAGGGAAATCATTTTGTGTATGTGGATCAATGGGCTCCAGATTATATATGAAGCCAAACTCTAATCCTCTGCCAATCACAAAGAGAGCCCTACCTTGCTACCTTTTTATATCGCTGCATAGCTGTTAGTATCCTCCCTGGGAAGTAGTGGAAACATATTTTTTTAAAGGCAACTGTTTGGAATATTTTCAGTACCAAACACCACTGGTGGCAGAAGAAACCTTATTTTAATTAGGCAACTGCCATTTCCCCTGTGAGAGCAATAGAAATTTGTTACTTTTTATAAGTGTTTAATGTTTGTTTTTAAGAAACTAAAAAAGCAATTCCAATAAGTCTGATTATTCCAGCACTGACAGCAGGAACAGCTCTGAGGCAGTGATAATAACCTTGCACACTACTTGAAACTAAAGAAGGTGAGAGAAAATTTAAATCGTATGGTAGGAAATTAGGTCAGCCCTGTGCTCAGTAGAATAATGCTTTTATTTCTTGTTATTGGCAAGTAGGTGTTACCGGGGTCTCTTGTCAAATCCAGTGATTTTATATTTTCATTTGGATCAGGTTCCTATCACAGCCTCAAACAAAAGGGAAAAGAGAGATTATTGTGGCTTGTGCAAATAAGAGAAAGAGGGGAAATCATACTTTGCAGACTGTTCAGAGAGGCATATCTGCTGCCAGACTTTGGAACCAGCAGGACCGAAATCAGTAACATTTTAAGAAGATTTAAAGAGCATTTTAAGGATTATTTATGAAGCTGTTCAGTGTGTCAGTGTACATCCATAATTGTGATCTATGTTGAACATAATTGTTCACAGGACAACAGAACAAAGATGTACCCATTAATGTGTGAACAGGTTTCAGAATTTCATTTTTGGTTGGATGTGGTACGTAGGGAGTGTGTTTCCGACGTGAGAAGTGAGGCGCAGAAAGGAGACAATTACCGAAAACAGTACCACCCACCCTTCCACCCCCATCTCCCCAACATAGCATATTTTTCTACACTGTCTGTATATTCCAGGTAAACGTGAGCTGCTTCTCCTAGAATTATTGAGAATTCTATACTGTTTTTTGAAGACAGGCTCAGAGTAAGAACTACAGCTGTAAAATTTCTATTAATCACAGAAAAAAAATTAGTTTGGCCTGTAAGGTAGAGTATTGATAAGGGTTGTGCAAATTTACGTTAACCATTTCTGCCCGTCCGAATTCTTCATCTTTTCTCTCTATTTGGGGGGGGGGGGGGCGGTTAAATATGTCCCAAGAGGGCTTTGGATTTACTACAGGTAAAAAATACCCACATACAGTGATGTGAATATTTGGCTAGTCATATAGTTACCAAAAAATTTACAATCACTTCGCTTATGTTGCCAGCCGTTTTCAGCATTGAATGATTAAGAGATTATTTTTCTACTTTTGAGGATTTCTTTTCTTTCCACTTGTGCTTGCTTCTCTTGCTTAGCACTGATTGCAAGTTGAAGTGAAACTAACTGCAAAGATGAAATATAAATCTGTTTTTCTAGTTACTTTGCATTGCTGAAAAATAAAAGGTTTGTATGTTGGAGGGGAAGACGGTAAAAGAAGATAGGCTTTGAAATGGTTTGAGAAGTTCTTTTATCAATGTTATTCATGCCTCCTAGATTCACCGGTAATTGGGAGAATTAGTACCTCTAAAAGACTAGTATCTTAACACACAAATGAGGGATACAAGTGGGGGCTTAGCATTTCTTCCATCTTCAGTTTCAGTTTGGCTAGGGATCAACGAATTAAAAAATAATTTCTAGACCCTTTTTCATAATTTTAAACTCCAAAGTAAATACCTTAAAAAGGTAGAAATGTAGGTAGGTCAACAATCATGGAATCTGGGAGGGGGAGGGGGGTACTCCATAAAGCTCCCATTCACTCCCTCTATGTGAGATTCCTCTGTTAATCTGTATGCACGTTTCTCTTTCTTTTTGGAAATTGCATTTGGTACAAGTTTATTCCTTGTCCATGCTACTCCAATTTAAAGTCGATTACAGATGGTGGCTTTTCAGGGTGGTTCTCCTTGTCTCTTTCCAATCAGGTTTTATCAGCTCAGACAAACATTTTTCTGCAGATCTATTAAAGGTTCTAGAGTCCTCCCAAATATCTTGGAGACGAGATACCTTATTATTACACAGTGTGTGTAATGAGGGCCTATACCGGTACATGTGGACACATGCGCATTTCCCCTCTTTTCCCTTCCTCCCTTCCCGGCGCTCACATCTGGATGTCCTTTGGAAACCGCGGAGGCCTGAATACAGGGTGGTCTCAAGAGAAGGTAACCTCTCCTTGTTCTGCACTTGTGTACAAAATTGGTACACAGTCACTTTCGGAGCAAAAAAATAAATTAAAAAAAAAACCCGCACGAGAACAGGCACCACTTTTTCCATGAAGCTGCAAGCTGCAGCCTCCTTGTGCTGTGCATATAAAGTACCAGTCCCACCCACCCCTTCTCCAGATCATGAACCAGCTTAGTCCTGGGGTTTCCTGAAACCCCCTAAAGCAAGGCCACCATCTTCTTCTCTTCTTGCCTTTTAAGACTTGGATGGCGCTCTGGTACATTCCCTCAACTGATAAGCCTCTATTGCACCCCTCAAATGGGAATTGCCTCTGCAGAAAAGTAAGACAACAGAAATGAATATATTTGGAAGAGACCGAAGCAGCCTTTCACAAGTAAATGTTTGCTAGTAAATTTATTTCAGTAGCCTTCACTGATCAATCACTGAATGGTAAATATCACAGGGATAGTCTTTGAAATTGTACAGTTTGGGTAATTTCCATATGTTTTTGTGAGATTTATGATTGTATTATATGTATCAAAACACATTAAGCATTTTTGCTTTTTACTTTTTTTTTTAAAGAGATAATAACTGTTAAGTGTTGTTTTTCTCTCAACGAAGGGTCTTAGGCTCAACTAACCACAGACGGATCCACATCTAAATTGTAGTCAACTAATAAAAGGTTTGACTTTGGTGGATGCTGTTTGGGGGCCACATAATAACAAAACTCACCACATATTGAATCCCTGGCACTTCCCTATATCAACTAATCAATCCTTTAACTTTCCTAGGTGAGCAGATACTGGGCTGAGCTTGCCCACAATTTTACAACTAATACGGCGTGGAGCCAGAATCCATCCCTAAAATCCAGAGTACAAGCTGAGGCTACTTGACATGGTGGCCCTCCCCAAAATCCTCTTTCTGTGTGAGGCCTCTGTATTTTCTAGTTCCCTTCAAGTGCCCAAATCTAGGTACTTTCTCCTCCTTCCACACCCACCCTTCCCCCTAAAAAGATTATGAATAGGCTTTGCATTTGACTACTTAAAAAATATCGTTCAAAGCTGCATTTTACTGTATCAAAGTCTGTCATATGATCCCTGAAAACTGGAAATATGATGCTATGGTGATTTATGTAGATGGGCCAAAGTAAGGAAAAGTATATGTAGTTATCTCTCCTGGGTTTATTCATGTAATTGAATGAGGAACAAAAGTGTTTTGTTCTTTTTGCTGCGGAAGCTGATAAAGCTGATAGCCGGCAACCACACTTAGCTAAACTTCAAGAAATGGAAGAGAACTGTGAATACTTCATTCAGGCCCAAGTAAATGTAGGAAGAGGTGTAGTGGTATATAGAGGACTGAGTTAAAGACATTGTAAAAGTAATAGGAAAAGAAAAGTAAGATATGTTAGTTGGGCTATGAATATATCTTAAGCTGAAATGAAATACAGGTATCACGATAGGAGATCTGGATATGTAGAGGAAGGTGTAATGGGAAAGTGTCAGGAGCAGTGAAAGCAAATGAGAAATGAGATGACTTATTTATTAAACTAATGTCCAGTATCTCTTTGATGGAGTTGAATAAAAATCAATTGTCAGTGTCCTTTCTATGTGTTCCACATTAGACACGTGAAGAAATCCTGATTTTTGATTAATGATTACATAACAAGGTCATTTTATTATAACAAGAGTGCAACTAATTTGTGGGTGCAAAAAAGAAACAAATTCTGATTACATTTGGAGTCAAATAATGTTCACGTTGCTTTTTCCTTTGAAAATGAAGATAACTGCCTCTCTGTTTGGAAAATAAACATTCTTCACTCTACTATGGAAATCCTTTGAAGTAAAGATGCCGAATAATTCAAAAGCAGAACATGATTTTTCTTTTTTTTCTCTTTCCTTGACTACCCATTATACATTCTAAAGTCTCTCTTTATATTTTGTGTTTTAGCCACGAGACCCAAACAACTTGCTGGGATCATCCCAAAATGACAGAGCTGTACCAGTCTTTAGGTAAGGACATGGACACATTTCCTCCAGGTTAAATGATGGACGGCTTTTAGAGTAAAGTAGTTTGTAGTGTATAAGCCATTTGTTGTCTAAATATATCACTAGCTTGTTTAAAGGGTAAAAGCAATGACACCTTCCTATCCAAAACTGACACTCAGCTTTCTTTTTTCAGAGGTTCTTTGGTAATAACTTTCAGAATTTCTTTGATTCCTGAAAATTCAATATACCTGAGAGGGCTTAAGGGTCTTGGTAGTTTTCTTTGCTGCCTAAAAGGATGGAAAAAAAGAAAAACATGTGCAACTTAATGCAATTATTTTTCCCAAGAATAAAGAAAACTCTTGCAAGTTGTTCTTATTGATTTCCTCCGTGTGAAACCAAGACAATACTTTTGCCAAACCACGAATGTTGTGTAGAGGAATTTTCTGCAGTCTTTCCGATGCTCACGGTTCTTACGGCCTGTCAGGTCATTATTGTGAACATTTAAATGATTTCTCTATTATGGCTCCTTTTGTGCTTGTGTGGGAGCCGGACAACTTTTATCCTCATAACTTGGAATTTTTTGAACAGGTGCACAACCTACAGATAAGGGGAAACCACCAATATTTTTAATACTTGAAAGTCTACGCTATGTTGTCTTAGATCTATCAGGACTAGTATGAAATGAATTCTCTTAAATTGTGACTAGGTGAGTTTCTTTTCTTTCCTTATCAAAAAAGTTAGTCATGTTTTCTCTACTACTAAAAATTTTCTAAGTCTGCGTTTTTGTGAATGGACGTATTTACAGACTAGAACACATGCAGTGATCTCCTTGGATTTAAAGTTACATAACAAAACCCATGGGAATCAGGATGCGTAATCGTAAAATCTGTATATGTGTACTCATGTTATGTGTGTGTGTGTCTATTGCTGCTTTTCCGTTCTCATTAATGAACTGCAGCTATAGAGACACTAAGGAATAGGGTAGGAGATAATTGGCAACAAAAATTGTTTTGCTCAACTTTTTTCTAATAGTAAGTAAGCTCCTTATAGAAAATCTGAAAAATAAAAATGATAAAAAAAAAAACCACCTGTAATAACTCTACTATCCAGAGATATCCAATACATTTCAAATAATATTATGCCATTTTAGTCTATCAGTGTACACACACACACACACACAAACACACTTTTTAAAATTTAAATAGATTGGGATCAGCTAATCTTCAAGTACTACATTTTCAGCCCCTACAGAATATTCTTGGCTTATAATGCTAGACTGTTTAGACCACCAGTCGAAAACTAGAATGTTTTGGGGAGCATGGCAGGTAACGTGTGTTGAGCAGGCTGGTTTGGGGATTTTGACGAAGTAGAGAATGAAGACTTCATCTGAAGTGGGCAGTGGCTGTGCAGGGTGAACTGGTCATCCTAGCTTAGTGCTCTCAGAGCCTCTGATTTTTCAAGAGAAACCAGAAATCTGTCATCAAAGAGCTAATTTAAATTTGTTTGTGGGCTTCCGGATTACACAGCCTCAGCCACTTGTAATTTTTCCCACTCTAATCCCAGTGAGCTCTAGTTTTAATACTTTAACATACTGTTAATTTATTTTAAATAATTGTCATTATAAAATTAATACTTGTTTATATATTTTAAAGTTAAAAAATATAGACAAATAAACAAAAAAGATCCAAAGACAAATCATCCATAAGCCACCTCTCCGAGTTGTTTAATAATAGCCTAATTGGTATCTTCTCCAAAAATTTCTTTCTACACATATGTTTTTTTATAAAAGTTGGATCATTCTGGTTTATAACCTGCAATTTTTCACTGAAAAGTAATGTACCATGGCTGTATTTCCATTTCGTTGCATAGTATTCTCTACCAATTTACTTTTACTTATTCTGTAATGAGAAATCACAAACATGGTTGATATAAAGGTAATTATGGACTATCAATGAATAGGTTGTTTGCACTTTCAACGGGAACTAAATACACTTTTTATTACCATATTTCAGAAGTTTCTCAGTGGTTCTGATGTGGTGTTGAACTCAGTTGGTTATCGGGCATGATTTGTGACCTTGGGCAAATCACCTGACTTTGGAAGATAATGGAATTTTACAGTTATAGGGGATTTTGGAACTCATTTATTTAAAACTTTCTCTTTTATTAAATCAACTTTATTGAGCTATAATTTAAATATAATAAAACATAGCCATCATAAATGTGAGGCCAATTCCAACCCCCTTTGAAATTCTGTTTCTTGTTAGCCTAGTAACAGATATCTTAGAAATAAACTAGGTGTTGAAATGCATTTCAGCTTTCAAGACTAATATTTCCTGTATTCTCATGTTATAATAAAACAGTCCCTGGACTAAGATTTATCCCTGTGGTGGCTCATCAAATAACATCTTCCATTTATGGAGGGCCTGTTGTATGTGCTGCACATGCGATGTGCCAGCAACCAACCTGTATGGTGTATGGTATCAACACCCCCATTCCACATGGGAGTCAAGAAAGGTTCAGAGAGGCCATTTGTCAGGGATGCACAGCTATATGGGGCCACACTGAGGTTTGCCTCAAGCCCTCTTTTATTTTGTTCATTTTATTAACTCAGTAAAATAAGTCCAAGTACGTTACTATGTACCTAGTACTAAAAAGTACGAATTGACAGTTTTAACTATTAATAGAAGGTAACTCGAATGGTATGAAAATAGTAAGTGTTTTGAATAAGCCATAGTATTTCTGCATATGATCTAGTGGGTTCCTAGACACTTTTACTATGGCCTGGCACACGTGGAATTACTGATTTGGTTTGTTATGTGTCTACATTCCTAAGAAGACCTACAGCATTAAGTACCATCACTGCCCTCTCCCTAAACAATTATAGTGTTTCAAGTCCTTTATTTCTTTTTAAATTTTACTTATTGGTTTATTTTTTTTCCTACGGAGGCATCCCTTTAGGTCCAAGTTGCTAATTAAGAGCTGGATGAAATGGTTGGTTGGAAGCCTTCAACTGTACTCAATTCATTAAAGGTGTCTAAAGGAGAAAAGGAGCCCTGGTGGCACAGTAGTTAAGAGCCTGGCTGCTAACCAAGAGGTTGGCAGTTCGAATTCACCAGCTGCTCTTTGGAAACCCTATGGGGCTGTTCTACTCTGTCCTATTGGGTTGCTATGAGTTGGAATAGACTTGATGGCAATGGGTTTTTGGAAAGCAGAAATGGTGTTGTGGTCTGGTCTTGTAAAATGTTTTAGACGACACCTAGGTCCCACTCCTGACAGAACTTCATGTCTGTAGTGACATGTTCAAAATATCAGGATGTTCCCTGTGCTCCCACACCCCTCACTCCAGATATACCTCAATGATAGGTGTTACAGTGGCTCACAGTATCATGAAATATTACATATTCCTAAATATGTCCACTTCCGGGGAGGTTCCCATTCTCTACCAAAATGCCCAACTAGCCTTCTCAGCACAATTCTATGTTATTTCTGCCTCCCCTAAAAGCATTCAAGTGCAGATATCTCTGGGTAATAGAACTATAGATGATTTTCTTTCGCATTTTTTTCTACAATCTGAAAAACACTTCTACAACTTTAAACCCAAGGGGATCATCTCATGCATTTTAATCTGTAAGTATGTCCATTCACAAAAAAAGCAGACTTAAAAATTTTGAGTAGTAGAGAAGATCTAACTTTTCTGATTAAAAAAAAAAAAAAACCCAGCTAGCCATAAGGTAAGAACGTTCATTTCAGATGAATCCATCAAGTGTTAGAAATATTAGTGGTTTCCCCTTGTCTGTATGCTGTGCACCCATTCAAAAAATTCCATGTTATAAGGAAAATAATTTTTAGGCTCCCACAAAAACACAAAAGATAGTGGAGAAATTGTTTAAAGGTTCGCAGTGATGACCTGATAGCCATTAGAAATTTGAGCATTGGAAGATCTGCAGAAAATTACTTTAGACAACATTAATGGTTTGGCAAAAGTATCGTCTTGAGTTTTCACAAGGAAGAAATCAGTAAGAACAACTTGAAAATGGTTTCCTTTTCAGCATTTTCCCAGTGTGGAGGGGTGAGTGGGATATAAAACCAAAGGGTTAAGTGCTTGGTTGCTAACTGAACGGTTGGCAGTACAAACCCACCCAGCGGTTCCACAGGAGAAAGCCCTGGTGATTTACTTCTGTAAATTATAGCCAAGAAAATCCTATGGGGGCAATTCTACTCTGTAACACATGAGGTCACTATGAGTCAAAAAGGACTTGAAGGCACCTAACAACAGTATGTTTTGTTTTTAGGCCCTAGTAACTTTATTTTTGAAGCCCTAGTGGCACAGTGGTTAAGCAGTCAGTTGCTCTCTGAAAGGTTGGCGGTTCAAATCCACAGGAGAATAGTGTGGCGGTCGGCTTCCATAAATATTACAGCCTTGGAAACACTGTGGGGTAGTTCTACTCTGTCCTATGGGGTCGCTATGAGTCCGAATCGACTCGACGGCAACAGGTTTGGTTTTGGTTTTATTTTTTGCAAACATTCTCACTTTAAAAATAAAGATAAAACCTGGTGGATTCGAACTGTCGACCTTTTGGTTAGCAGCCGAACTCTTAAATACTACGCCCCCAGGGTTTCCGTTTGACAAAATAGTGTCTAAGAATTTTGTTTGTTTTTCTCTTATTTTAGGCTTAGGGTGGGGTGGGTTGTTTTGAAAATTGCTGTGATCATTTTTCAAGAGGTACCTTTTGGCTGACTCTGCAGACAAATGTATTTCTAAAATTTTAATCATTCCTATTTTTAAAAACGCACATTCTGGGAAAAGAAACAACAGGGAGAATATCATACCGCCGTCAGTGTCCTATAGGCAGAGGGAGGCAAGCTGTGATCAAATAGGGAGGCTCTTGAGATATTTTCCACAAGATCCCTGTGGGCCATCCATTGATTGTTGAGAGGGCATATTCTTCATTGTTTCTTAGAAGTAATCATATACTGGATTCATGAGATGAAGTTCAGATTTCTGTTAGCATATTTGGAGTCCCTGCATGGTGCATATGGTTAATGCTTACAGCTGCTAACTGAAAATTTGGAGGTTCAGTCTATCTAGAGGCACCTTGGAATAAAGACCTGGCGATCTACTTCTGAAAAGTCAACCACTGAAAACTCTGTGGAGCACAGTTCTACTCTGAAACACATGGAGTCGCCATGAGTCAGAAACGACTGGAAGGCAACTGGTTATGAGCATGCTGACAAATGTAATGGAGAGACTGTTGCTCCAATAGCTTATCTTGATTTAAAACCTAAAGCTCTTTAAGGCTCCAAAAGGCATTGCAAAATCAGTAGATGTTAGACTTACCAATAGTAGTATGCTCTGGAATTTATTTGGACATGCTGATCTAATATTGATTCATGTGAAGTGCCATTATATGATTAAAAGCCTGTCATTTTTTTCACAATTTACATCTAGGCCCGTAAGTTCCTCATTGAAATTCTTAAGTAAACATTTAATCCCCCTCCCAAGCACACATATAATACGTGGTGCTTAAAAATACTTTTTAAAAAGTATTTCTTAGTCTGTCTTATTGGGAGTATACTAACTATAAATACAATAAAATCTTTATGTGAATAATACCCTCAATACAAAGCAGGAACACTGGTTTGCAAGGAAGCACATAAGTAAAACTAGGATAATGTGGAGAGAGAGTCACTAAGCTTCAGAAGGTTAACTGACTTTATTTCAAACCGTTTACTAAAAATCTAGATGTACTGTGTTCTGACTTTACTTACTCCAATTTCCTTTTCTTTCAATGAAGCCCCTTTAACTATGAGTTCATTTCTTTTTCTCTAAGTGTATTGGTTCTCCTTCTTTCCTGCAGTTATGCATTCTTCAGAAGGATCTAGTTCCTCTTAGCTGTTACCCAATTTTGGAAACCACTGTCCAGCATGAAGCTCTTCCAGATGATGCAAAAACTCCCATATTTTTCAAAAAGGCACTTAGGAATGTTTTAGGAATTCGTAGGAAAAGTGATCTTAAAAAACCTTATCTTTTGGAGATAGTCCATCAGCATGCTGCCCTTAGCGTCATATTTGCTGTTTGCCAAGAGCTTCAGAATGTTAAAATGAGGGCTTAGTTTTAGGGTCTGATGGGCCTAAGGCAGGTGTGATTCTTCAGCAATCCTAGTTAAGGAGGCCAAGAACCTCTTCAAGACACGTGGCTATAAACATTAACAAGTAATTGCAGCTGTCCAAAAAGAGTTAGGAACACAGGCATACACATCCTTGTACCTCTTTCCTCAGTTTGCCCAAGAGGAAGGAATATCATAGATATTTGCTCATTCTCTCTCTTTCAATAAGCTTTCTACATTCCATTTAGTATTCCCTCCTGACTGTGCTCTATGATTAGAAACTGCAAGATTCTGAATGACTCTTTATAAATTCCTTTTGCATTAGGAGCTCGTCCTAATGCTTTTCTCAGCATATTTTGTAAACTAAACTGTTCTCGCCTAAGCTACTCAATATTTAGCATATTCCTTTCCTTGGCTCTTGCCTCTAGTTCCTTAAATGTTGCTAAGTGTTAAAACCTCTGCTTTTCAATGTTCTGCTACCATAATGCCTTGTACTGGAAAGGATGTCTAAATTGACATCCCAGCTTGGGTGTGACTTGGGCTAGTCACTTGGTTTCTCTTGATCTTATTTTTTCTGAATATATGTATCTGTATGTTCAATGTATATGTTAATATATATTAAATATATATATTTAAATAAAATCTAAGCTTGGCCAGTGATCTTCCCTCTCGAAAAGTCTGGTTTTAATTTAACTCCAGGCTAAAGTAAGGCTTGGTTGTGTGAATGCCATCTGCCAACCCCCTAATTTCTCTTTGTCACCACCGTCGTGGAGGATGTGAATAATAGGATAATCACACTGATAATAATGGTACTTTAATTTGTATAGCACTTTACAGTGAGCAAAGAGAAATAACTGTTTAATCCTTACATAGCTTTAAAGTGGGTATAGAGCTGGCATATGACTTGAATTTTCTATCAATTTCAGTTTCAAATCTTCTGTCTTGTCATGCACTTGAATATACTCCCTGGCTTTGATTTGGAAAATCATGCTACTGTATTGGTGGATGTGGCAACTGTTTCCTTCTTTCTCTTTGGACTTAAGCAGGCTGAAGCTCAAGAGTTGATTTGACTTATTCATACTGACATATGGGCAGAAGATAAGGAACCAAGTCCAGAACACACATGTTATGGCTCCTAGTTCACTGTTCTCGAAGGAATATCCATTACTCCTAGGATGATTTATAAAATTGCTTTACCAGTGTAATTAAGCTATGGAATCCAAAATGACATTCTTTATTCCCTAACTGACAAAGTTAGCACAGAAGATTTACTCAGATTTGCAAATTAGAAGACGTAAGACTTCAGGCTGTTATAAATGTTCGTCTTTTACTTCTACTATTCTGTTTATTAAAAAAAAATCTGTTCTTTTAACTTTGGTTAGGCTCAGTTGATTTTCCCCGTGTGTAAAATAGAAATGTAATTTTCAAATGAAGATTTTGGGCATTTTAATGGAGTGTTCTTTTATAATGGTTTTCTTGTTCAAGTAACTTGATTTAAAGATTTCTAAGTAAGCACATAAATAAATAGATGTTTCTGAATTGCGTCTCAAAAAGCTTATTTCAGAAGGAAACCCAAAAAGGATTGCCTTTCACAGTGTAACTGGTATACAATTTAAAAGAGCTGCCAAATTGGAGTTTACTTGATCTCAATAAGAGGAGCATTAAGGTTATACCTGCATCTGTGAGAAAAGTGCTAGTTGTGTACAATTTGGTGTAGCTGGGTCTGCAGAAGGCGATTTTTGCACACGGAGTAAAGGCATCTAAAAATGTGTCTGCTCTTATTCAGGCATTTCCAATATGTATTTTTTAAGCGCATAAGTCTGATTACCTCTGTACGTCTCTTGGGAGCTGCAGTTTTGCTGGAAAGAGATTCAGAACAGTCAGAACACTCCCATAAAAGAGTGAGTTTTTAAAGTCTGTACCCTCTCCGGTAGTAATAAAATGCCTAAAAAAATTCAGAAAGGCTCACTTATGACATAGTAGATAAATCATTAGCTGATCAATGAATTGGTGATATTCTGTAAGAATGTTTCAGAATTTGCCATTCCATAAGTGTTGATCGATCCCTTGCATAACTCCAGGGAAGTCCTTGTGCCTCCTCAAAACTTGAAGCTTATGTAATTGGGACAAATGTTATATATGAGTGTGTGCATGCGCATGCGTATTTATATATTTACATGCATGTGTATTTTTTATCAAGTGTTAATTTCAGTGGAAAGTGATTAGTTTTATATTTCGCCTTCTTGTCCTGTGAAGAGGCTCTCACTTTTATAGCAGTGCTTCTCAAACTGGTGAAGGACAGTTTCTTTTCCTTTCTTTTTTTTAACGTACGTACGTTGGAGACTTCTGGTGGTCATACCACATGTAACTCACTGTGCAAGTTCAACAACACTTGAACTGGCCTGTACCCTGTTCAGTGAGGTGAATCCACTGATCAGGCATTTGGATGTCATTGCAATGTCAAGTTGCTATAAAAGTTGCTAAACACTCCCAATTTCTATACTTGTCAAGGACCGTACTTTAAGTAGCACTGTTCTAGAACACTAAATTTTGCAAAGTATAAAATTAAATCATGTGACCTCGGTTGGGAGGACTCAATTGACATCAAACAAGATCTTCTGAAAAATGTTATTTATGGGATTTTATATTTTGTCAGTTGAGTCAAATCCGGGCAAAGAAGAAATCTTTCTTCTTTCCCATTTTGCAGCCCTCCTTCACAGTTATTTTGGAGGCCAAGACAGAAATCACCAGATTACAGGAAAGGGCCAGGTTTAATGCCTCCCCCACTCTCCAGAATTAAATATAATGTATAGTATGTGATATTTTTCAAATACAATGTTTTTTTTTCCCCAGAATATAAAATACAATATGTGTGTTCTTTACATTATGTGATGAATTCATTGGGGGACTTCCTTAGTTATCTAGTGCTGCTACAACAGAAATACCACAAGTGGATGGTTTTAATGAAGAGAAGTTTATTTCCTCATAGTCAAAGTAGGCTAAAAGTCCAAATTCAGGGTGTCAGCTCCAGGGGAAGTCTTTCTCTCTCTGTTGGCCTTCTCGTCAATGTTCCCCTGGACTAGGAGCTTCTTTGCGCAGGGACCCCAGTCCAAAGGACGCGCTCTGCTCCTGGCACTGCTTTCTTGATGGTATGAGGTCCCCCTGTCTCTCTGCTCACTTCTGTCTTTTATCTCTCAAGAGATTGCCTCAGGATACAATCCAGTCTTGTAGATCAGGTCCTGCCTTACTAACACAACTGCCACCCATTCTCCCTCATTAATATCATAGAGGCAGGTTTACAACATACAGGAAAATCACACAGAACCAGGAATCATGGCCTAGCCAAATTGATACACACATTTTTGGGGGGACATAATTCAAACCATGACAGGGACTTTTCTATTGTCCCTTTATGAGTTTAAATTTGGGTACATTGTGATGTAGCAGCAAAACAGTTCATTCACTTTGAGGCTAGAGGAAACATGGATTGGAATTCTGGCTCTGCCAATAACAATTTTGAACCTCAGCTTCTTGATTTATTTGATAATTATGATACTTGCCTTGGGGAGTGTTGCGAGATATGTAGAGTTAATATATAGAGATACATATATAGAAATGATATGTGTAAAATGCCAGAGATTGTCTGACATAGTAACTGATCAAAAGATTATAATTGTATTAATAACAATGATGATGATGATGCATTATTTGCTATTATCAGTGTTAAAACTATCCTATACCAGTGTCATTTCTTACCCAAAATGTATTGGGTTTCTGAGTTGAGATGCCAAGACTCCAGGTAGTGAGAGACATCTGTGTTCAGATCTTTGAATCTGGCACTCAGGGAGCCACTTAATTTTTCTAAAGTATTTTACTTCTTAACCAAGGTACCAGGGATCATCCGATCACAATTTATCCTAACTTCAGGCAAGTACACACTTATATTTGCAATGCAAATTAGAGTAATAAATTTTCTACTGTGTTCTTCACCCTTCCCCCAATTTTAAAATAATATACCTTTCATAATAGAAAATAATACACTCCATAATCTTTAACCGTGAATGAAAATGACTTTTTAATACATATATATGTGTGTAATTTTATATCTTCCTATCTATATCTTTACGGCTCTGAAAGTTGAAATAAACTACAAAATCAAGTATGTGTCAAAAAGAGATAGAGAAGCAAACCCAATAATGCACAAGTAAAAAGAATGAAAAAAGCCTGTGAAATAACGTGATGTGCTTAGAAAAATGCCTGATGCATAGTTTTAAAAAACGCAACCCAAACCCATTGCCTTCAAGTCGATTCCTACTTATAGTGACCCTATAGGACATAGTAGAACTGCCCCATAGGGTTTCCAAGGCTGAAATCTTTTACAGAAGCAGACTGCCACATCTTTCTGCTGCGGAACGGCTGGTGAGTTCAAATGGCTGACCTTTCAGTTAGCAGTCAAGTGTGTTAACCACTGTGCCACCAGAGCTCCTTGACACATAGTTAGCGTCTAATAAATGGTAGTGGTACTGTAATAGTAGGGGAGGGAGTAGGGGAGTGGATACAGAGGTAAGCAGAAATGAGACCATAAGAAGCTTCGTATGTCATGTTGAGGGTTTTAGATTCCAAGGTTTTTGACTTGGGAAACGTGTCAATCAGGGTGCAGTCAGGAAATAGAAACCACTCTAGTTATTTCAAGCAGAGAGAATTTAATGCATGAAATTGGTTACTCAGTGATGGAAGAACTAAAAAGCCAAACAGCAGGAAGTGTCTGAGACAACTAGGGATGGAGGGACAATGGCAAGAGGTGATGTCACCAGCGCCCCAGAAGCCAGGGGCCATCTGGCTGGAGCAAGCACATGTGGCCAGTTGGAACCACTAAGGGAGCTCATTGGTAGGAGGCCCAGAGCATTTGCTGAAGGCAGAGTGAGAAAGGGACAAATAGACAGGTTTCTCCACTCTTCCAGCTCATTGGTCTGCCAGTGACTCCCATTGCCAAACTTACCTGATAGTCAGTTGGTACGGGAGCAGGGAAATGCCATTCTCTTTGTCCAGAGCAGAGCAGGGAAAGGTCAGGGAATGGGTCTGAGGAACAATAAGTGAATGACTGAGGTGAGGGAGACCTGATGAACGGTGATGCAACCAACCATCTTTGCCAATGTATAGGGAATGAGGAATACAAAAAGACTACTAAGCTTTCATAGGATGTTCTGAAGTGGAACTGATGACATAGATAAGGCACTAGCAGGCATACTTTGTTCAAAGGAAATTGACCTAAAAAAGGAACAAGGAGGTAGCAATAAAGAAGTTATCTGCACCATAGTCCAATCAGTAAGGATAAACTCCCATGCATTCGATTATAGTGCTTACATTGTATATAGCTGTTTATGCTCAAGTTTCTCAAGACTAAATAATGAACTCCTTTAAAGTAGGAACTGTCTTCCACACTTTGTCACCAGCACCTGGATCACGGTAGCCTCTAAGTAAATAAAGGTTCATTGAATGAAGCACAGTAGAGCAGGGGAGAATGATTTTGTTCAGGAAGAAGACAATACACCACTCAAGAAAATGGAAAGGTATAAATGAGGTTTTCCTAAGGCACATTATTAAACTGGCAAGCTGGAACCCTCTGGAGAGAGAGAGTTCTCTCTGGAAAGTAGAAGATAAAGACTCACATTTAAAAAAAAAAACAAAAACAAAAATCAGGGACTATCAATTAAACTGTAGATTTTATTAGCAATTTGGTATATTAGAGAGCAAAACCAGGTGAAATGCTATTCTGGACTTAATTTTCTCCTAAAAGGAATGACTAATTGATAATTGAGGAGAGAGAAGACGCTTAAAGTATCAACATGGACTTGAAATTTAAATAACAAGAAAAGGAAACATTGAACGCAACATGTTGTGCTGATAGCCTCATTTATTCATTGGTTCATTGGCTCAATAAACATTTATAAGTGTGCCAAGCATGGTAAATCCTAAACCTTAGGGCAACAGGCTAAAAATATTAAGGAAAATAAGACTTATTCAAGGCATAGGAATTTTTGATGATTATCTTTTTCTTGAGCATTTTGAATGAACATAGGTTCATTCTAGAAATTTTGGAAAACGCAGTTAAGTATAAACAAGAAAATAAAAATCACCTCAAATCTCAGCACCCAGAAATAACCACTATTTACATTTTAGAGGATTGCTTCCAGTCTTTTCCTGTATCTTTTTTTATATAGTTGCTTGAGGTTACGTTGTGTTTTTAATGTTGTATCTCACTTTATTCACTAAACATCGTAAGTTTTCTCATATTCTTAACAATTCTTCAGGGAGGTTATTTTTCTCAAGTTGCAGTTTATTGAGGTAGCTTTTAAAAAAGAATCCCAATTTTTGAACGTTTAGTTTATGACAAGGAAAACTCAAATACATGTTGAAATTGTGGAAGTGAATCTGTAAGATTTTGGAGGCTCGTTACAAACAGGCTTCTGAGAAGAAAGCCAAGTTAAGGGTTATGATGGCTTCTGTACAACAAGCTACTTATATATTAGTGATGTTACAGAATAAGTCAGTGTAGTCAAAAATAGACAATTATCAGAAAGTGGATAAGTGAAATTTATCCAATGGCAAATATAGTTTATAACTTTAAGTGAACAAATACAGTTTCCTACCACAGACATTTTAATGAATAAAATTTCTTTTACCAAATATTTATGGTCGCAAGGTTATAAGGCAGCTATCCTTGGAAATCTTCAATATTGCAGGAAAATCTTTTTCCTTCATAGCAAAAAAATTTAGACAGAAACTCAACTTTATGGTGAGTTTATGTAAGTTTTACATTTCATAAAAATAACTCATATGTAAGCATTCACTAACCTTCAGTTTATCATCTGGAAATACAGAAATGACTAGCAGAGTGCCTTATCTTCTCAAAACACCTGTGTGCACAGTTATCCTATACTTTTCAAGGTTCTTCGTTATACTGTCGATTAAGACTTGTAGCCCCTTGCTTCAGTTAACACTTTCTAGCCAAGTCTCAATTAAACAATATGGAACTAATAATTATTTCCACCGTTGTTTTCAATTCTTTCTCTGCTCTAAGTAAGACTGTGAGGAACATCTCTGTGGATAAAGTTGTTCCATATTTGATTCATAGAAGTGTAATTACGGAGTCAAAGGGTATTAACGTTTTAAGCTGATTCTTGGTATATATTGCCTGAAGCTGTCTCCAAACCTTGTACCCATTTACACTCCTAATATATGAAGGTGTCCATCTAACCATGCTCTTTCTAGCATGAAGTGTTATTTTTACTCTTGCTACTATAATAAAACCAAAACCAAACCCATTGCCGTCAAGTCGATTCCCACTCAGAGCGACCCTACAGGACAGAGGAGAACTGCCCCATAGCGTTGCCAAGGAGCACCTGGTGGATTCAAACTGCTGACCTTTTGGTTAGCAGCCATAGCTCTTAACCACTATGCCACCAGGGTTTCCACTACTATAATAGGAGGGGGGAAAAGCATTATTTTTACTTTTGCTACAGTAAAAATTAATGAGAGAAAACACGTCACTGTTTTTATTTGCATGCCTTTGATTGCTAGCGTCCATGAATATACTTTTAAATGTTTATTGGGCATTTTTCCTCTTTTATGAGTAATGGAAAAGCAAACTAATTTAACCAAACAAAACTCTTCCAAACTTTTCCGATATAATGCAAACTTTTTTTATTGTGTTGAAGGACTCCTAGTGATGAGAGACTCTCGATCCCATACAGACAGTTTTTGAATTATGCCTTAGCTTGCTCTTCTCTGAGCTAAACAAGCCTGCCTCTTTTCATCCATCCTCAGTGGACCTGTTATCCCTACTAAATTAGATTTTCTGATTCTCTATACCAACTTCAGTTTCTTCACATTTTGAAAATATACAGAGCTCTGAACTACAGTGGTTCTCTTAATAAAGGGCTATTAAGTTATGAAGGCGCCCTGGTGGTGGCCGGAGAAAGATGTGGCAGTTTACTTCTGTAAAGATCACAGCCTTGGAAATCCTATGGGATAGTTCTCTATCCTGTACGGTCACTATGAGTCAGAATCGACTGAATGGCAACAAGTTTTTTTTTGGGGGGGGAGGTATTAAGTTACGAATTAAAAAAACCAAACCTTGTTGCCGTTGAGTTGATTCCAACTCATAGCGACCCTATAAAACAGAGTAGAACTGCCCCATAGGGTTTCCAGGGAGCAGCTGGTGGATTCGAACTGCCAACCTTTTAGTTAGCAGCCAATCTCTTAACCACTGTGCCACCAGGGCTCCAAAGTTATGAATAGAGAAGGAAGATCGCATTCTACCTCTTGAGTGATGGAAACTCATACATGCCATAGTTATGGTCAGTTTAAGTTTATAATCCACTGCAAGGCATTGATTTTTTCCCCCCATAAACATGGAGTGCTTTAGAATGTTCCAGACCCTGCCCTGGGAATGAGGATACAGACAAACATAAGGCACGATCCCTGTCCATCTCCCAAGTTGGTGTGAACCTGGACGTGCAATGGACTAAGTGATATGATAGAAATCGTTGCCTGTGAGAGTGCAGGGCACAGCACCAGCTCTACTTGTGACCTAAAGGGGAACTTTTAACTTGTTCTAAGTCCTTTCTGTTTTGGGAACCCAAATAACAACCCTGATGTTTTCTCTTGTTCCTGTGTATAAGAGAATGTCAGTGTATAGCCATTTTATTTTTCAAGCCTAATTGAAGTATCTTAATTTGGAATGACTAAAGGTTTAAATTCAAGCTAACAACAACAATACACGTGTGCGCGCACGCACACACGCGGCTTATCATTGCCTAATGTCTTTCTACCTGCTGTGTAAGGATTCTAAAATATCATATATCAGCTTCACAAAAGACCTTATTGTCTTTGGTGAATAAAATTGACATATATGAAACAGTTAATAAATGCTATAAACCTTAATTAAGATCAATACCCAATGTGTGGTATAAATAGGAAGAGCAATATTGATTAGAATTATTAGAGAAGGTTGTCTAGAGATTTTTTTAGTACTTAAGTAAATTAAAATATAGGGCTAGGGTATTCCAGTTCAGCGTAGCAGTATAAACAAAGGTATAATTGAGAGAAAGACTGGCTTGTTTCAGGGTCAGTGAGGACATTGTTCTGTGAGAATGTACTTCAGATTTTTGAGGGAAAACCTGATTCACTACCATTGGGGTAAATGAAGCATCTTAAGTTATAGAATGAGGAATTTAAATTATATTTGCTTGCCAATGGGAAAACATTATTTTCTCTTTGGGAGAGAGATGATGAAATCTATGTTCTGTGTTTAGGAATAGGAATTTGATGGGATGGTTTAAGGATGGGCTAGAAAGGAGAGAAGGCACTGATGGGCAGTGGTAGAATTCTCACTTTCCATGCAGGAGACCCAGATTCAACCCCTGGTTAATGCACCTAATATGAAGCCAACACCTGTCTGTCAGTGGTGGCTTGTGTGTTGCTAGGATGCTGAACAGGTTTCAGTGGAGCTTCCAGACTAAGACGGACTAGGAAGAACGTCCTGGCGATCTACTAACAAAAATCAGCCAATGAAAACCCTATGGAATACAATGGCCCGATCGGCAACCAATCATGGGGATGGCACACGACCAGGCAGCATTTTGTTCCGTTGTGCATGCGGTTGCCATGAATCAGGGCCAACTTGATGGCAGCTAACAATAAGAGAGAGGAGAGAACAGTTATTTTATTTTGTTTTGCTTTGTGGTAATTGAGATGTTGAGGATCTTAACATAGCAATGGAGGAAGGAGAAGAGGGTATGATGTCAGAAGTTTTCTTCCCAAGGTTGAATTGCCTGACAATAGTGACAGATTTAGGAGTCCCTGAGTGGCACAAATTGTTAAACGTTCAACTACTAACTGAAAGGTTGTCGGTTCGAGTCCATCCAGAGGCACCTCAGAAGAAAAGCCTAGAATCTACTTCAGAAAAATTAACCATTGAAAAAACCATATGGAGCACAGTTCTACTCTGACACACATGGGGTTGCTATGAATCAGAATTGACTCAGTGGCAACCGCTTTTTTTTTTTTTTTTGGTTTAGTGACAGATTGGATCGACTTAAAGAAAAGAGGAAATTGCAAATTGACTGGGGCAATAGGAAATAAATATCAATTTTATTGATTTATGTAATTATGATTTTTTTTTAAGTTCACCTTTTACAAAAATTATTTTTGGCAGCTCATGTAAATGTATGCACTTCTATACTATAAGCATATATTTCTCATCAATCCTCTCAACAAACCTGTGAAGTATATTGTTACGTCCACTGTGCAGATGAGGCTTTGGGAAATTAGGTAATTTGCTCACATAACCTAGTGGGATTGAAATGTTCTTCAAACTCCTAAATCAGTGATCTAGCCCCTGAGCTATACTTTCTTCCTGGGAAGTGACAGTGGCATTTTAAAGAGGGAATACTTTGAAGGCATTTGAAAAGGGAAACGCAATGACGATTTTGGAATCATCAATGTGGTCACAAAAAAAGACTCCTGGCATTATTATGGCACTTTGTAATATACACAGTACTGGGGCCAGGGTAAAGTTCCTATCTTTTATTGAGCAAGTTTATATCCTCGGTGCTGCTCTCCACAAATGGTTTACAGTTGGCTACTAATCGAAAGGTTGGCAGTTCGAACTCACCTAGCGGTGCTTTAGAAGAAAAGCCTGATGATCTGATCCCGTAAAAACTACAGCCAAGAAAACCCTATGGCGCTCAGTTCTACTCTGTAACACAGGGAGTTGCCATGAGTAGAATCGATTCAATGGCAGCGGGTTTGGTTTTCTGGCTTTATATCTTTTAGTCTTTGCAACAACCCTAGGAAAACTTATTATTCCATTTACAAATGAAGAAGCTGAAGCTTAGGGAAGTTAAGGTCAGTTGTTCAAGCACTCTAAGAGCAGTGGCTTTAGGGTCAGACAGATTTGAGTTTTAATCCTTAGGCAAGTGAGGCCTTAGGCTTCCTTACCTGTAAAATGAGACTGAAATAACTATATGAAGTTGGAGAATTTATGTATTTATTGCAAACAGAATAAAATCCATTGCCATTGAGTCAATTCTGACTCGTAGTGACCCTATAGGACAGAGTAGAACTGCCCCCATAGAGTTTCCAAGGAAACTGTTTCTTTAGGAAGCAGACTGCCACATCTTTCTCCCACTGAGCAGCTGGTGGGTTTGAACTACTGACCTTTCAGTTAGCAGCTAAGCTCTTAACCACTGTGCCACCAGGGCTCCGTCAACATATAGTAAGCACTCAAAAAAAGTATAGCCACGATTGTTGTTATTTTACTGCAAAATCGGAACTAGAAACTATGGATTTTTCTTCTCTGTCCGTTAGTTTTTCCATTGTTCAATTACTACTCTTCTGGAAGACAATAAATTTAGAAGAAATCACTAGAGAGATGTGTGGAAAAGAAAACAGATTTAACATTTATTCCTTTAAAAAAATTATTACGTGCACATGATCGAAAAAGAAAATCAAACAATATGAGAGTCATATGAAAAATAAGTCTGCCTCCCCTGAATATCAGTCCTCCAATTCCGCTCACCGGAAACAATTAATAGTATAGTTTCTGTGTTCCCTTCTGTAGATATTTTAGGTATGTACAAACATATATACATCTAAATATGCCCCTGTTTTACACACTGATAGCATAAAAGATGCAATGTTTTTTTCTTTGATGTCGTCAGCTTTTACTTAATTAAATTAATTAATTTACTTAATTAAATTAAAGCTGTAAGTTTTTTTTTTTTTTAAGTAGAGCAGCAGACTGACAGATTGTGAATGGCAATATGCTCCATGAAGAGTTATGTTAGTATTTTATAAGACAAAAACCTAGAAATAAATGTAGGAAGCTTAAAATCAGCAACTAGTGGCCTTTGAAACAAACTGGACAGCCATTCAAAGCTTTATAAATGCCAACTGGTTCTCTTGACTTCTAAACCAAACAAAAAACGTTATTCAAATGGAGAAATGAAAATTATGGTAAAAAAAATGCAGAGGATGAATTATTTCATATGCTGACACATTTAAGGGAGTGTCTGGGAAGTAGCTTCTTAATTCAGGATTTGGCCTGCTGCATTCTTTGAAAGAAATGTTCACATCCTCATTTCCTGACTTCTTCTATAACACAGTCCACTTTAGAACAATCATGACTTTATATGTCAGAGTGGTTTAGGAGGAGCTGAATCTTAAAAACTTACGATCTCAATGTCTTAAAAACTATTTTAACGGGGAATATTAGGACCTGCTTGCTTCTGGGAAAATTCCTTTTTCCAAGTTTAATGTGAATGTCAGATACTTGTCAAAGTTAAAGAAATTCAGGGGCTCTCTGTTCAAATTGGGAGCAATTGGGAGCCCTTAAGCCGAAAGAGTAGGGTTTGAAGTCCCACTTAGAATGAGCCTTTGTATTTTTGTTTCCTGGCACTGTCAGGGAAGGGACGCTAGACTAGCAGGGAAAAAGACTTGGCTTCTAGTCCTTATTTTTCTTCTAGCTGACTGGGGAACCCAGGACAAGTAACTAAAGAACTTTCTAGTGCTTAACTTTCTCATCTGGAAAATGAAAATTTAGAATTAGAGATTTCCAGTTCTATGGTGCTGTAATTTTATTTTCTTAGTTAACAAAAAATTATGGGTTTTTTAATCCCCAGAAGAATACCCACAGGAGTAGGTAGAGATGAGTTAAAGCTACCTAAAGAATTTAATTCCTCGTTGCCCAGTAACCATTAAATCCCTCAGCAGTCAGGCAAGAACCACATTCCTGCCTTGAGACAAGACTTAGACCTTTCCGAACTTACCCTTGGGCTGTGTTCCAAAAGTTTATTTGTAAGTTAGTTGCTTATACCTTGGAATAAAATGTGTTATAAAGGGTGGTTAGGTCCCAAGTCACAGAATCTTATTTGACCCCTGTAGTGCCTGTTGCATTGCACAATATGAATAGAATCCAGCTCCGCAGTCCTATGGGAACAAACTGTCTTTCTGGTAGAAATGATGAGGGGGGTCTATCCCTCACTCTCACACTGCTGGGGTTGGTTTGTTTACTCTAGAAGCTTCTCTAATTAAGAAGGACTGGCTGTTTAATCATTACAGGTCTAGTTATCTTCTTGGTCACTCCAACACTCCAGTGGCCGGCTGCTTTCCCTCTCTGAGATCTTTATATTTCTTCACGCGAGGACTTCTATGATTTCTTAGCTTCCTGCCCTCTCCCCACCCCACCCGCACGCCCCAGTTCCCAGTCTTTCTTTTGTAAATCTTGGGCCTTCTGAGGGTACTGCCCATTACTCTCATGCTAATTAGGATTCCAACACTATGGGCAAGGAAAGGCCCCATTTCTCCTATAGCAGAGGACTGTGGAAGGCCACCAAGAACTTTGGGTGTCAGAAAGGTTTGGCCTTAAATCCAGGCTCTCGGATGCAGCCTTAGGGAAATTACTAAATGTCTTTGAGCCTCATTTTGCACATCTTTAATGAGGCTGGTAATACACAACTCAGGACACTGTGAGGACTCAATGGCATCAGGTACATACAGCATCTGCCCCTGAGTGCTCGGTGAATGTTAGCTCTCCTTCTGCCATTGCCCCAGCACTTCTGTTATTCTTTTAGACTCTACAGGAAATACTTGGATAGAAAAAGGGCTGAAGTAAGAGTCACCTGCACTGTAGGAAAAAAAGGACTGCTTTATAAACTTGTCCCCAGGTAGTTTTGTCCAGGAGTCTGAGGAGAATAAAAGGGGGCCAGATAGAGTGTCTGAAAACTGAGGTGAGAAGAGAGAGAAAGGTAGAATGGTTCCTGCGTGGTGTGAAGTAGGAGTCAATCAGAAAGAGGCAGGAAATCTTGGACATTGGCAAAAGAAAGGGGGAAGGGGGAGACTCGTTCCTGTGGCTTTAGGGCCACCCATGAGGTGTTTGAAGAAACTTGGAGTCTGCCTAATTTTCGTATTGAACCATTGAACTAGTGAAACGAGAGAGGACATGCTGCTTATCAAGCAACATAGTTTTGACGTGATAAAGGAGAGTCTTTTCCCAATAACACTGAAAATTCTGTTTCTAGATTCGAATGTGTTTGTTTAGACTCTCAGAAGAGTGAATGTGGTTCCATCCCTAAGGCATCCTTCCTTATTAAAAGCATCTCGGTCTCTGTCAGAGGACAGGGCCATCCATTAGCTAATGAAAAGCTCCTGCCATTGATTAATTTTATAACAGCTGCAGCTGTGAAATAATTGGTCTTTTTTTTTTTTTAAAGAACGATTTACATATTAGCATCTTTAGAAAGATCTAATCACTGGTATCTAGTCTCCAGAAAAAAATCAACACATAACACTGAAAAGAAAACATTCTTTGTCACATGCTTGATGTTATAAACATCATGCTATAACTAGGCTTCTGGAGGCATGGACGGTTTGTGTCACGCCACCCTTCTGCCCCTCCCCCCATAATATACAAAGCATAGAAATGAGCATATTTTACTATGTTCCTAGATGCTTAACTATCTTGAATTGTGTACTTTCTTGGACTAATTATTCATGCTTAAAGATTCAACAAACTTTTCTTCCACCTCTCAGACAACAACAATAATAACAATAAAACCCAAATTTATTTTCCCTGATAAGATTTAAAGTGTGAGTACCAACCCAAGGCAGAAATGTTGCAAAATGGTATTTTGCAAGATGATTAATTTGCTTTTCCCATCGTACTTAAGGTCAGATTTCCACTGATGTTCATTGTGGCATCCATTTTATTCATGAAGATATGGCGGTTATGTTTGGGGGTGTGTAGAGGTTGGAGACCAGAGAGATTGAAAGAGGTGGACAGAGGTATACAAATCATTTTCATTCAGAACGTAAAACTTCTTATACTATAAAATAAATGGTAGATTAAAGAATCTTAATTTGAGTTTCATAACTTCTGCATAGCTCACTTCTGGGTGGTTATCTTAAGGGCTGTGAGTAAGGAAAGATGCTCCTTGGCTTCAAGGAGATTTTTGCACTAATGAAGAGATAAAGATAGGAATGTGTCTAAACAGTTAATGAAAAATTGGATAATTTTAAGTGCTCAAATAGGTAGACATTAATTTTCAGAGAAATTATGTATTTAAAATTCTAATCCTTGTCACACATCTGGGCAGAATCAGACTCATGATCATTCCATTCAAAATAAATGGCTAGTAACACACTCTGCAGTTCTATTTATGTCTAGAAAAATGCCTTACCCATAACAACCCCTCTATTAGAAAAAAATTCTTATAACATAAATTAACCCTCAAGCCATTCACCATCAGTGGTGCTGCCTGGTAGCCAGGATGGGGAACTCTGTGGTGACCCAAGATCTCTTTACTGCTAACTTTTTTTCTCCACCCCAAAGAAGGTAGCAGGGAATGGCTGATGCTTCCTATTTTGTCTTTTGCATTTTATTGCTTACAGTTCAATTAACATATCAGAAATGCATTTGGCTACAAGTAACAAAACGTTCAATGAACTATCTCTTAACGACATGTTGTTGTTGTCGTCGTGTGCTGTCCATTGAATTCCAACTCATAGCGACCCTATAGGACAGAGTAGAACTGCCCCATAGGGTTTCCAAGGCTGTAATCTTTATGGATGCAGACCACCACATTTTTCTCCCATGGAGTGGGCTGGTGGATTTGAATCGCTGACCTTTTGGTTAGCAGCCAAGCACTTAACCACTGTGCCACCGAGGCTCCTTATTAACCACATAGGGGTTTTGTTTTTTGTGTAACAAGAAATATGGAGACAGGCAGTGCAAGGCTAAGGCAGGGTTCCATGATGCCATCAAAGACCTAGGCATCTATCTTTTCTTCTCTGCCATCCTTATCCAATGACTTTTGACTTCATGGTTCCAAGATAACTGCTGCCCTCAAGCTGTGTGTCCTTCTCCCCATGAGGCCGTGTGTCTTAATTTGTGAAGGAAAACCCTTTCCTGCAAATATCTTCTCAAGCTTTGGCACAAATTGTGTCTACATAGCTGCCCTTTGATGGATATACAATTGATATCTCCAGCCTTTGTAATAGGCAAAGGTACAGAAGAAAGAATTTGGGAATGGGTGTTTAGTGGACCAACCTACAGTGTCTGCCACAATGAAATACATCTGAGTCATCTTTCTCAACTACAAACATTCTCTTTAGACGCCCTTTTTTCTTTTTCCCATTATTCCAACTCCTTTATACTTTAGGACAATCTCGATATCTTTCTTATGTGTGTTTCCAAAAGAAAGCTCAGGCTCAGGCTGGGAGGGGTGTAAGCATGAGAATCATTCTAGTGATTCACCTATAGCAATAGGAAATTGGACTATTTGGAGAAAAATCAAACGTATGATCAATGTTATCAACAGCTAAAACCTGGTAGAAGCAGGGAAGTTTCCTTCAGAATATAATTCAATTCAAACTTTTATTGAGTGGGAATATTTATTGCCCTAGATGCTAGTGATAGGTAAACACAACATAATTTCTTCAGAAGTTTTTTTTTCCATCTTTTCTTTCTCAAGTATAAGAATGAAAGATAAAGCTACTTCTTATTAGTTATATCACTCATTGTTTTATCAGTATTGCTGTTGATTTGATTTCTGTTGTTATTGTGTATTGAGTATTTAAATTAAGCTTAAAGAAGCTAATTGTGGGCTAATTTAGAAATTAATCACTGTTTCATAAATAACATGGCTTATATGGAAAATTTGCAACTCCATTAACCTTAAAAATGTTTGTTGGAATACAGCCTACATCAGTTGGAAACTACCTTTACGTTTAATATATAAAAATATGCAGCAGTCTGTTTGCATTATATGTTTATGTATATACATACACATGCTCACATAGCCAGATTTTTGTATGTATATATTGCTGAGCACTGCACAAACACCCAGGAAATGTGTACTGATTTTGTGTGGGTGAATAATCCTTTTTTTTTGTTTACCCCAGTAGTTTAGAAGCCTGTATCTTTAACTGCTAGCTTAGTATATGATTAAGCCTATAATAGTTGCTCAAATAAATGCTAATTGGTGATTTTAAAATGTATAAGTAATTGTCACTTAATAAAATATAGTTAGTAGATTGATCATGGGTTTTGGTTCTCTCTTCCTGCCTGTTCTTGTGCTGGAAACATAAGTCTATTGAGGCAGTAATTTTTGGTGGTACCATCATTTAGTTTGGTCACGTTAGTAAAAGGTGGCGTCCAAAGAACTGATATCTGAAAAGCTGTCCCAGTGACAAATGTTTCCATAGAGTAATTTGAGTGAAAGAAAAAAGTGAAAAACACCGTTGGTGTCGAATCGTCGTTGAGTCGGTTCCAACTCATAACAATCCATGTGTTACAGAGTAGAACTACTCCATAGTTTTCTTGGCTGTAATCTTTATGGAAGTAGATTGCCAGGCCTTTCTTCCAAGATGCTGCTGGTGGGTTCAAACCACCAACCTTTAGGTTAGTTGTTGTTCATTGCTGTCAAGTTGATTCCAACTCATGGCGACCCTATGTGTACACAGTAGAACTGCTCTACATAGCGTTTTCAAGGCTGTGTCTTTTTGGAAGCAGATTGCCAGGCCTGTCTTTCGAGGTGCCTCTGAGTGGGTTTGAGCTGCCAACTTTTCAACTAGTAGTGTAGTGCTTAACCCTTTGCGCCATCCAGGGATTTCTTTTAGTTAGTTGTTGTTGTGGTATGCCATCAAGCCGATTCCTACTCATCGTGACTCTATAGGACAGAGTAGAATGGCCCCCTTGGGTTTCCTAGGCTGTAGTAATCTTTACGGGAGCAGATCACCAGGTCTTCTCTCCAGCGGAGCCACGCGTGAGTTTGAACCGCCAACCCTTCAGTTGGTAGCTGAGCACTTAACCATTGCACCACCAGGGCTCCTTTTGGTTAGTAGTGGAGCACAAACTGTTTGTACCACTCATTAGCTAGTTATTGGAGGAAGCCCACAGCAAGAGCTTGAAAACAGTGTAACTAAAGGGTAAAGGTAAAGCTTTTGGGAGAATACTGGAACGGTCTGACTAAGGGGAGAAGCTAAAAAGAAATGGCTCCTGGGACCGAGCTGGTAATTTAAATATCTGAAGGTGGCTGGGTGGGAACTGGGGCAACCTGAAAAGCTCAGCTTGGGCTAAATGGGCCTCAGCTTCAGCCGACTATTGTCATGCAAGATTGTGGGACTGTATTGCCAAGTCTTCAGGTTCTTCCTGGGAAGCAAGACAAAAGGCCAGATTTTTAACTATTGGCAAATCATTTAACAATTTTAAAACCTTTATAGGAGCCAAAACCAACCAGCAAAACAAGAACAAAAAACAAGTCTGCAGACTAAATTCAGCCAGTCTGTGACCTCTAGTCTATGGTTACCAGAGAAGGAATTGAAAGAGATTAGAGTTTTGGGAGAAAGATCATATGTTGAAATCTTGGGAGATCAGAGTGGAGAAATAAGTAAGCTGAGAAGGTGAGCTGAAGGTAGGAACATTAGAATTTAAGAAAATCTAGTTGAAGCTTTCTAAACTGGAAAGGGAGAAAGATGAGGTTAACGTTAAAATGAATGAGGAAATTTACTGCTGATGGAAGGAGTTCTGGTGGTGCAAAGGTTAAGAGCTCAGCTGCTAACCGAAAGGTTGACTGTTCGAAGTCACCCAGCAGCTCCCCGGGAGAAAGACCTGGCGATCTACTACCATAAAAATTACAGCCTAGAAGACCCTATGGGGCAGTTCTCCTCTGTCACATGGGGTCAACGGCACCTAACAACACTGCTAATGTTTATTTTCATCATTAACGTTGGTTTCCCTCAAATTCCCTAAATGTGAGACAGGATGGTAGTTTTGAAATAAGGTATACTGTCAACCATATTACAAAGAAAGTCTGTTTTTCCAATCCAAAAACAGGGCACAAAAATTTTTTTAAATGATTTTTGAAATCAGTTACATGAAAAGCTTTACAAAATTATAAAAATTAAGTCATATTCAATGATTTTTAATGTCTCACCTCTATTATAAAGAGTAAAATTTAATTAAATGTGCTCTGCCCTAGAGAATCTGGGATGCATGTTCACTTATGAAGAGAGAGTAATAAGATTGGTTAATTAATGAAGTTTTGAATAGAGTTGAAGGAGTCTGGGATACATTTATAAGTTCATGATAATTCTGATAGTTCTGTAAGTAATTGAGTTGCCCATGTCATGATTGGGGAAAGCAGATGGGAGAGCAGTGACTGAAGATTCTGAGACAAAGAAAGGGAACAATGTCCTTCATCTCAGTAATGAGAGTGGATTATGTGACTGTAAATCTCTTGTCAAGAGGGAGACTAGAAAGAAAGAGTGTCAGTGTGATTTGGTGTGGTCATAATTGGCAAATGAAGAAGATGATAAGTAAGGATGATCAAAAAGTGAGGACCAATTTAGTTGACTGGATACCTTGCTGAAGTTAAAGTTCCTAAGGATGGTAGATAAAGAAGTGCTTATGTATAAGTTCTTTTTTAATGAGCTGATGGGAAATAAAGGCGAAGTAAGTGTGGAATTGAGGAATAGGAAATGAAATTAAAGATTTACGTTTGTCAGTATGTTGATTTATACTTTTTTTTTTTTACCAGTTGCTGTTGAGTTGTCTCCAACTCATGGCGACCCCATGTGTGTCAGAGTAGAACTGTGCTCCATGGGGTTTTCGCCAGGCCTTTCTTCCAAGGAGCCTCTGGGTGGAATTAAACTGCCAACCTTTCTGCTAACAGGTTATACCACCCAGGAACTCCTTAGTCCGTCTGTTTTCAGTGCCTTATTCCATTCCCAAATTTAGTTGCTCCTGATGCCCCCCGGTGTCAGCCTCGCCTTAGATTAACCTCTAATCCTCTGTCAGGGTGAAGCAGCAGGTGACTAGGGTTCTTGGCTGCATGAAGTGGAGGAGAAGGTGTTTAGGGATCTAATGATTTTCAGCCAGTCCTTGTATTTTTTAGCCACATTCCAGCCTTCAGAGGAACCTGGAGCCTTTAATTTCTGAGCCTTTTTGGCTGTATAGGTTGTCATGCTTCTTATTAGTCCGCCACCCCCCACTCCCAGCATTTATTTGGCTTGGGATATCTCTGGTATCCTAGGTCAGTTACCACCAGATCATCTTTCAAACTCCTAGGATACCGGAGGTCTGGTCTGTTCTCAGTCCCTGGGGGGTGCAAACAGTTAAACGAGTACTAACTGAAAGAAAGGCCTGGCGATCTGCTTCCAAAAGGTCACATCCTTGAGAACCCTATAGAGGAAAGTTCTACTCTGTAACACATCGGGTGTCCATGAGTCAGAATTGACTCAATGGCAACTGGTTTGGTTTTGGTTTGGTCTGTTCTTATCTCGCCAGTGTTTTTTTAATTCATTTTGGGTGTATCATTTTAAATCCCTTTTCTGTCAGCCTAGTAAAGTTTCAGGAATAAGGAGAAATAAATAAATCTGTCTAATCTGCGTGTTTAACTACAAGTCCCAAGACCTCCCCCTGTCTACCTATGGCAGTCTTTATCTGGGCTACTCTTCCTCTTGGCTCTCTGAGATTTCAGCAATATTGACCTTCTTAGTGGTCCAGCCTCTTCTATGTTTTTTTTTTTTTTTTTTTGCACATAGTGACCGTGTATCCTGTTGTGCTTGCCCTAGTCTTCATCTGGCTAACTCCCATCAGCCTTCAGCCCTTAGAGAAGGCTGTCTGACCTGCGTTCCCCTATGCATGCAGTACATGGTACAGGTGAATCGTTGATTACTATCTCCTTCCCTAGACTGCAAACTCAAAGAGGGCAGATATCTATTTTAGTTACCATATGCTCCATGTACTTGGCACACAGTATATGCTCAATAAGTCTTGAAAAGATAGATGGAAAGATGACAGGTGGATTTTTTTAAAAAGCTATAAACCAATTTTATCTAAGAATCTTTATTAAATCATTAGTATTATTTTATTTTATTTGCTGGGCAAGGTTTTGAGAATAACAGTCCAGATCTTTCCTGATTTGAAGTTTAAGTAAAAGGAATGGGTCACAGCAGTGTAAAGTCAGCTGTCCATTATCTGGGGGGAAATTCAGGCCCCAGAAATGCTACTTAAGATAGATCTACAGCTCTCCAAAAACTTTATATTGGCCATGTGCTCCAGAAGCTGCTTTCTCAACAAATCTTTTACCAGAGTGGCTAACAATGAGCAAAACTAATTTGAATTCCAACTCTTCCTCGATAACAGTGTTGCTAAGAAGTAGTGAGATTCAGCTGAGGAAGGCCAAACAAGAGGAGGAAGCCAGAAAGGCCTTGAACAATCACAGTCATGTTTTTGTGCTGTCTTTTATTCACAGCTGAACTTCTCAAGTTTGGGAGGGGGAGAAGGGAGCGTTCTCACCACTTTTTCTCTTCCACAACTCTAAGTCTTCCGCATTTGGGCCACACTGGATACTTTATTGTTTCTCTTCTTCATTTTTCAGAAGAATTGTAGAGTCACTGGTGGCAAATAAATACCATTTCACATCTGGAAACATGACTTGATAGTAATTATAAATTCACAGACTGGGCTTTCTGAAATTCATGCAAGTCTGATGCATAATTCCTATTTATCTCTGCGTGGATTTATGTTTTTCCCCATTTGAGCAAAGCTCTATCCTGATGATGAGGCTTTAATGAGTTTAGATTTTAAAAGGGCTCAAATATATCTAAAAAATTATAGGCCAAGCATAATGTGTTAATGTACTTCTTCTCTTGGCTAATTCTTGAAAAGATATATTCTAGAATTCCTAATCTGTTCTTAAAGAGTTCCCAGTAATTCTACATTGTACCCTAAACTTTTGAAGCCTGGACATCTTGGGAAAGAAACACTGTTAATTTGGTTTTTTTGTTGTTGTTGTTTTTTTAATTTTTTAATTGTACTTCAGGTGAAGGCTTACAGAACAAATAGTTTCTCATGAAACAGTAGTACACATGTTGTTTTATGACATTGGTTAACAACCCCACAACATATT
>NW_004444095.1:1062026-1077555 GCF_000243295.1 Trichechus manatus latirostris | reverse complement strand
CGCCCAGCAATTCAGTCCCTCAGGGAGTTTGGATGTGTCTATGGGGCTTCCATGACCTTTCCTTGTACAGGTTGTGCTAGTTTCCCCTGTATTGGAAACACTGTTAATTTGCCTGAGCCCTGGTGGCGCAGTGGTTAAGGGCTTGGCTGCCAACTGAAAGGTCAGCAGTTTGAATCCACCAGGCGCTCCTTGGGAACCCTATGGGGCAGTTCTACCCTGTCCTGTAGGGTTGCTATGAGTCAGAATCGACTTGATGGCAATAGGTTTTGGTTTAAAGTATTCAGTTTTTCTCAAGCCTTATTAAGACCCTTGGTTCTTTTCTGTTGTAGTAAATTTGAGCTGGCAAAAAATAATACTCATGAGGGAATATATAGAATTGGCAAATGTATAGAGACCAAAGTTTATTAGTGGTTACCAGGGAGAGGAGGGTGGGGAAAAGGAGAGGGGGTCATTGCTTAGGGAGCACTGAGTTTTCTGTTAAGGGTGATGAAAGAATTTGGAAAAGGGTAGTAGTGATGGTTGCACAACATGATGAACATAACTAATGTCACTGAATTGTACGTGTAAAAAATGTTGAAATGACAAATGTTTTGTTATACATATTTGTATCACAATATAAAAAGAATAATACTCATGAGAGGAGTCCATTAGAAAGTTACAGGAAGAGTGAGGCTAGGCAATTGGTGATATATTATTATATTTGAAAATCTGCCACCTTCCTTGGTGAAGTAATTTAGATAAGGATAGTGGTAATGGCTACACAACATGAGGGACATAATCAGTGTCCCTGAATTGTACATGTAAAAATTTCTGAATTGGCAGTTTTTTTTTCATATTTTTTTACCACAATTAAAAAATACAGACACTAAAAAGAAAAAGATCCTCAGTTTAAAAAAAAAAATGAATGAACCAGTAAAGTGGTGCAACCACTTTGGAAAACAGTCTGGCCATTCCTCAAAAGGTTAAACATAGAGTTACCATATGACCCAGCAATTCCACTCCTAGGTATATACCCAAAAGAATTAAAAACATATGTCCACACAAAAACTTGTACACAAATGTTTATAGCAGCATTATTCACAATAGACAAAAAGTAGAAACAATGCAAATGTCCATCTACTGATGAATGAATAAAGAAAATGTGATATATCCACACAATGGAATATCGTTTGGCAATAAAAATGAATGAAGTATTGATTTATGAACCTTGAAAACATGAACCAAGATGATTTATGAACCAAGATGTTTTGAAACATCTTTCACAAAAGACTACCTATTGTATGGTTCCATGTATAGGTTCCATGTATGGTTCCATGTCCAGAATAGGCAAATCCATGAAGACAGAAAGTAGATTAGTGGTTGCCTAGGGCTAGGAGTGTTGGGAGAAACGGAGAATAACTGCTATTGGGTACCAGTTTCTTTTGGGGGTAAGGAAAATTTTCTAAAATTAGATGGTGGTGTTGGTTGCACAACTCTATGAATATACTAAAAACTACTTATTTTACACTTTAAAAGGGTGAATTACACAGTATGGAAATATCTCAATAAAGCTGGTATTTTAAAAAGTGAAAAAAAGAATCTGCCACCTTCTTATATTAGAATATTTGCAGAGGAGTGTAGCAGGAAACTGCTTTGTTTTGCTTCTTTGGAAATAGCAGCAGCAGCAGCAGTAATAGTAGTTGTTGTTGCTGTTGTTTAATGCACATTGTATGCCAAGTACTGAATTTGGAACTGTACCGAAAAAAACGTCACAGTTCTACATTTTAATTTTCACTCATCATCACCTGGGAGATTTGGATTAAATTTCTTTTTGGGAAATAGAATTGGTAGGAAGAAACAAAGTCCACATCACTGATTTATTTGTTGGGATAATCTTTAGTCATACAGTCCTTTCCATTGACTTTGTAAGTTTATAGGGTTGTTATTGGTCTTTCTACCTAATAGATAAGCATACTGAAATGTTGAGCCTTTCCAAAAAGTCTCAGCAAGCCATTGGAAAGCTGGACTGAAACACCCCTCATTTTAAATTCTAGACCTCAGTTTGGGATTTTTACAGTATTATTAAAAGGCAGAAACTAGCTGCAAAATTGAAATGAAGGAGCTTAACATTTTATTTCTATAATAATTTCTAAGTTTCCCCATGACTTTAAAAGGCCAAAGTGTTTTTCACTATTTTTGCAAGAGGACATCCAACATGTATAGATTCGTGACTCAAACTTGCTCAATCCTTCCCCTTTTCTGGTAAAGTTGACACCTCCCACCACGACATACCACAGAGTCAAAGTAGAAAATCGTAAAACAGAAATATTTACCCAAGTCAAGAGAAATTCATAGGCTAAACAAAGGGGCAAAAAAGCTTATTACTTGTTTTGTGTCTCAAAATGAAAATGGAATGGGCCATCACTTCAGTAGCTGGTGATTAAACTTGAGAGGGCAGATGGTTTGCTATTTGCCCTTGTTCCTTAAGTTTCTCGATTTCTCTATTTTTAGGCTAGAACCAGTCCTGGAGAAAATAATACAAGTCATGAAAAGGAATGTACAGTTCAGCGTTTTTATCCTTCTGAAGTATGCTTTATGAAAGCTGCCATGGAAACATTGTGTAACTGGTTTCTTGGATAGTCTAAGTCCTCTTGTGTTCCGGTTATGAGAGCTTGTGAGCTCATTACAACTTGGAAAGGCAGCACTCCCAGGGAAAGTGGAGGCCAGGCTCCCACAGAGGGTGGGTATTAGGGGGTTTTAGCTTTATTCTGCATGCATACTTGAGCTACACAGTCAGCTCAAGGCTCAGCCCAGGACAGTGTCACATTGTTCACAGCTGCATCGCATCTTGAGCTTTCTGTGTGCATCCTACACACTTTTACAAGGCAGGGACTTAGCTCTTCCAGCTGGAAGCCAGAGAGAGAGTGGTAGTGCAGATTCCTAGCAACACAAGCACATGCAAACAACACAGACGGTTAATTCTCTTGAGTAGGACCTTTAGGGCACCAGACTGTGTTGCAAGTCACTGACAGTTATTGGATATAAATTTGTATAGCTTCTGTAGCATTGTGATGAGAACTAGACCTTTTCCCTGCTACCTTCTTCTGCTATTGCTGAATTCCTGTTTGAGAACTGGTTGGACTATGATACATGGAAAACTAGTAGCAGAAGGCTTGTTATCTGCAGCGAGTTGGGTTTATGCTGAAAGAGTGTCAGAGGCAGAATATGCCATAGTTAAAAGGATTCGGAAGGGAAGAAAGTTTGAACTGCTTTAGGGAAGTCGAGTGCAATGCTAGAGCAGGAACATTCCAGATGCTTGTCTCTGGTACTGTTCCCCAGTGAACCACACCCTGAAAAATCAGATCATCCTTGCCTCTCCCACTTGGATCTCTAGCTCCTGGAATTTGCTTATTCTTCATATAAGCTGTAGATTTGGATGGAGCTTCTGACCTCATTTAGACCCTTTGTTCTGAATTCTGAATAGAACCAGGAAAATTGGAAAGTGGGGATAGGATTGGGGTCAGAGGAAGGAATCTTGGTTTTATGAAAGAAGGAAGATAGTAGGAAACTAGGCTAATGAGTTAAGAGGCAATTGAAAAGGAATATTAGAAAGAAAGGGAAAAAGAAACCTTTTGCCAGTAGCTTCTGCCAAGATGTTTGCTTGGCACATAGCTTCACTCAACACTTTTGTGTAAGTAAATGAATGAAAGAAAATTTGAGGTTAGAAACTGCTACAGGCTGGTGTTAAGCAAAAGGTGATCTGTGTTAGACTAGAGCGCATTTCTGGGTCTCTAAGTTGCTTATTTTATAAAGAGCCAAAGGGACTCATTTATGAGTGTATACCAATCTGGAGGGAAGGACAGGAATTGTTTTTTTGTGGGTTAATGCCACAAGACAATTCATACTGTGAATTGGCTGAGACCACCCAAAAGGGTAAACTGTGATGACTAGGGAAAAGAGACAAAGGCAGAAGCTTGACTCTTGTGGGGAGAGAGAGAATGAAGAACAATCAGAAGGACCCAGATGAATCAAATTCTACTCAAGAGTAAAGCCCAGGGAATGGTTAGTTCACTTTTAGAAGAAATTTGTACCTACAGCCTTCCAAGACCCTCTTATAGGTTTTTAATTTATTGAATAGTGTTGTTGGTGTTTATCACAACTGAGAGTTTTTGGCCTAATTGACTACAGTAGTCATTAGATAATGTCCTAAAAGCCCACAAAATGGAATGTAGAAAAATAAAAAAAAAAGAAGATAACATAGGCCTTTATACAGAGTTTATACTTGAACTGTAACTACGGGAGCAAGAAACATTATTAAAATATACAATTAAAGACTCCATTGTACTCGAATGAACATATGAATCACCTGGGAATCTTATTAAAATGTTGATTCTGTGTCGTAGATCTGGGGTGGGGCCTGAGTGTCTGCATTTCTAACAAGCTCCCAGGTGATGCCGATGCTCTGTGAACCACACTTTGTGTAACAAAGACCCACATTGGACTTGCCAAACTGTTTGGTTCTCTTTGGTAGATGTCCATAGCCGCTCACATTTAGACATAGGTGAGAGCTTCCTTCTTATCCACGTCTTGGCTACCAGATTATAATGCAAGCAAGTCTCAGAACAAGCTCTGTCGCATAGGACATTTATTAGCCAGAGGGCGCAAAACACTCACAATCTGTGCGAAAGGCACAGTGAAGTCACAGCTCTGCTTTTTTGGGTGCTCCATTGAGAGGCTCTTAGTCTACACAGGCCACAATCCTGTAGCACAGTTGTTCTCAAAGTATGGTCCTCTGACCAGCAACCATCAGCATCACCTGGTAACTTGTTAGAAATGCAAATTCTCAGGCCCCACCCCAGACCTACTGAATCAGAAACTCCAAGGGTGGGAACTGAAATCCGTGTTTTAACAAGCCCTCCAGGTGATTTTGGTGCAGACTTGAGTTTGACAGTCACTACTGTAGCAGAAGGATTCTGTCAACCATCTAATTGAATTCAGGTAACTAAGAATCCAATGAATCACAGCTGGACATTTTGGAATGCAGCCTGGAGCACCATTTCTAAAGGTGGAGGGCTTACTAGATTCTTCTGACACCCTGATGATATAAAGATGGAATTGTTTCTAAAACTTTTTTGGCAGTCCTCGTATTTTGCAAACCAGTAATATCACCAACGCAAACTCGTCTAACATTAATTAGGCTAATTAATGAAACCCCTGGTGTAACAGGGTCTGACTATAGCTGAAGCAGTTACTGTGGCTGCCTCTGGAGTGAGACTTTTTGATTAATTACTAGCCAACCAGCCCTGGAGTGTGCATTCCTGATGAAGACAACTGATCGCCTTTAGAGTACACCTTAAGCTAACACAAACATACATCGTATTGTACTGTCCATGTGAGGTTTTTTTTTCCCCCAAACTTTTAATATTTACTGTACTAAGGCATAATTAAAACACAAAATGCATCAATTTTAAGTGTACAGTTTGAGTTTTGACAAATGTATACCCTCATGTAAGCACCTTACCAATCAAAATACATAGCATTTTCATCACCCTAAAAAAAAAAAAAATACCCTTGTGTTCCTTTGTGGTCAATTCCCTACCCCCACTGCCCCAGGCTCCCACCTATCTGCCTTCTGTCACTGTAGGTTAATTTTCTGCCCCATAGGGATTCCAAAGAGTGGCTGGTGGATTTGAACCGCTGACCTTTTGGTTAGCAGGCAAACTCTTAACCACTGCACCACCCAGGGCTCCATACAATTTCATATAAATAGGATCAAACAGTATGTGCTCTTTTGTGTCTGGCTTCTTTTATCCAGGATGTTTTTCAGATCAGGGTACCTTGTTATGTTATCAGTAGCCAGTTCCCTTTTATTGCGGGGTACTATTCCATTGTGTAACTATACCACAATCTATTTAGCCATTCTCCTATTGGTCTGTTTCCAGCTTTTAGCTGTTATAAATAAAGCTGCTATGAACATTCGTGTACCCATCTTTTTGTGTACATATCTTTTATTTCTTTTGGGTAAGTATCTAGGAGTAGAATAATCTGGGTCATAAGATAGGTATATGTTTAACTTCATAAGAAATTGCCACACTGTTTTCCAAAGTGATTGCACCATTTTGCATTTCTAACTGCAGTGTGTGAGAGTTCCAGATCCTCCACATCCTCACTAACACTTGGTATTGTCAGTCTTTTTTATTTTTATGTTGACTGTTCTAGAGTAAATTATAAAAATCGTAACATTATCTTTCTTCCCCCAAATTTAAATTCAGGTTTCTGTGTTTGATCTCTGCAAAGGCCATAAAGCTAATGTTGACCCAAGTGACTTGAAAATGGAATAAATTCTGTCCTTTTTCAAACCCCCAATTAGAATTGGATTTGTGGGTACCATTTGAATTTGTTTGCTAGTATGTTGTTCTTTTTCTCATTCTTTTATTCATGCATTCATTCTAGTCTGTCAATCAGTCCCCTAGCTGTATTAGACCTGTTTTTTGAAAGAACAGTTATGTATTAAGTTGCTGGGAAATATGACAGAAGTAGGTGACAAGGTACTTGGCCTTCAAGGAGCTTTTTGGAACTGGCTTCCTTAAACATATATACACAGAAATGCTAGAAAAGAAATGTAGCCCATTGTATATGAAGGCCAGCCCAGACTTGAGTAAGGGCATCATCTAACTGTAGCTTCCCTCCTAGGTGAGGTGAGTCCAGGAGCGTAGATTGTTAAATTGTTACTTTATGCTGAATATTAGAATGATTGCACCTTATAAAGATAAATGCTTATTTTAATCCCAATTATATTTTTACAAATACACCTTACACACACTGACACACATACGTTGGGTAAGAAATACTCAAAATGTTAACAGTGCATATCTTTGTGTTATGGGATTATTTTATTTTTTTCTTTAATTTCTAAGTTTTCCACAGCACGCATACATAACTTTTATAAACAGAAAAACGTTATATTGCCACTTGATTGTTTGCTAAGTTTGTATAGGTATTTCAGTTGCGTATTCCTTATTCTTTTTAATGGTTTAAACCCTGGGCAGCAAAGATTCACTACAGTAGAATTGGATTACGATCTAGGAAAGAAAAATCCTTTTCCTTCTCCAGAACGAGGACTGCATGAATGCCCTGCAGGCAGGCCACTGTAGTCTTTCACAGAACTTAGTTTTCCAAGTTGTCAAAGACCAAAAGGAAGGTTTTGTTTTCTTCTTCTTGTTTCCCCACATCAACAGAATCTTACTTCCCCCAGCTTGGAGCCTAGACAAGAATTTTTTTTTTTCCTAGCCTATTTTTGTTGTTGTTGGCAAATTATTGAGGGTTTTTATTTGTGCTTTCTGATGAAATAACAAATGACCTTTGTTTCCTCCCTTTTTTCCTCAGCTGACCTGAATAATGTCAGGTTCTCCGCTTATAGGACGGCCATGAAACTCCGAAGACTGCAGAAGGCACTTTGCTGTAAGTATTAACCAGTACTTGAAGATCTTGGTAGTTTTTATTTGCTTACAGGAAAAGTGGGTTGGGGGTATTTTCACTTGGAAAGGGGTGAAATAGCTGTTACAAGTTCAGTTGCAACATAGAATTCATTCTTGAAAGTGGCTTTGGCCTAATGTTTGCCTTGACGATTTTTTTTTACATTGTGTAGAATCAGTCCTGCCATCATTCCTCAGCTACTGATATTGAATGGATAGGATATTTATCATTTTGATTTTACAACTAATGGCATTGGCCTTTATGAAACTTGAACTCTCTCCCCCCTATTCTACCTTCTGGAACCCTGGTTAAGAGTGGCGCAGTGGTTAAGAGCTACGACTGCTACACGAAAGGTCAGCAGTTCAAATCCACCAGCAGCTCCTTGGAAACCCTATTGGGTGAGGCAGTTCTCCTCTGTCCTGTAGGGTCGCTATGAGTCAGAATCGACTCGATGACAATGAGTTTGGTTTTTTAATTCTACTTTTAAGGAGCCCTGGTGGTGCAGTGGTTAAAGCGATCAACTGTTAACCGAAAGGTTGGCGATTCGAAACTATCAGTGGCATCACGGGAGAAAGATGTGGCAATCTGCTTCTGTAGAGATTTGCGGCCTTGAAAACCCTATGGACTCGCTATGAGTCGGAATCGACTCGATAGCAGTGGGTTTTGGTATTCTACCCCTGGTGGCACAGTGGTTAAGAGCTCAGGCTGCTAACCAAAAATTGGCAGTTCAAATCCACCAGCCACTCCTTGGAAACCCTATGGGGCAGTTCTACTCTGTCCTATAGGGTCGCTATGAGGCAGAATCGACTCGACGGCAGTTGTTTTTTGTTTTTTTTAATTCTACCTTTAAGGGACACTGGGGGTGCAGGGGTTAAAGCCCTTGGCTGCTAATTGAAATGTCAGCGGTTTGAACCCAGTAGCCGCTCCATGGGAGAAAGATATGGTAGTCGGCTTCCATAAAGATTTACAGTCTTGGAGACCCTATGGGGCAGTTCTACTTTGTCCTATAGGGTCGGTATGAATTGGAATCAACCTGACAGCAGTGGATTTGGTTTGGTTTTTGGTATTCTACCTTGGTTTCTTTTTCGGTACAAAATGCAGTTGGTATTGGAAGACTGTGACTGCCTTATCCAAAGAAAGGTTCACAGACATGTTTGGTTTATTAGCTTGAATGCTAGCATTTAAATGAATGCTGTGATAGCCGATAGATAACAAGATTGCTGTTCTGCTTTTGCTAAATATCATATCTCTGTGGAAAAATCCTGTAGTGCCATTCAACTATGTATTTTCACCAGATAGTTTATGTATAACTATCTGTTATCAACAAAGTGAATTACGATATAGTATTATTTAAGTTCCTATGTGTATTGATGATATGACCATGAAGCTGACAGGTACATTCCCTATCCCGATGGAAATTATAGTCTAATGAGGGACATACAGGGTGTCCATAAAGTCTAGAAACATAGGCAATTGTACATAGTGTCATCAAGGCCGTCTACAATCTGTAAAAACATAAAATAATATTATCTCTGTTTCCAGGCTTTATGAGCACCCTGAGGAAAAGTGAACAAGACCATTCCAATGTCATATATTTAGTCATGTGACAGTAGAGGAATGGGGTACTATGACAACAGCAAGTTGGGGAGGAGGGCAGTGGTTTCAGAGAAGATTTGCTTGAAGAAGTGATTTCTAAGAAAGATGAGTCCAAAAGGGTAAGTAGAGCTCACTCTAGGAAGAGGATTCTAGTCAAAAGGAACAATATGTGTGGCAGCCTGGAGGCCAGAGAAAGCATGGTACATTCAGGACCTGAAAGTACTTCAGCATGGCTAAAGCCCAGAATTCCAGGGAGGCGCTATGATACAATGTTAGGCTGGAGAGAAAAGCAGGAGGCAGACTGTAAAAGGTTTTTTAAATCCAAGTTGAAGAATTTAGAGGTCACTGGGGAGCCATTGAAGGGTTTTAGGCAAGGGGATGACATGGTCCGAATTTCATTTAGAAAGATTATTCTGGACTGGGGGCGTTGTGAGACTGACTGGAGAGAGGCCTGTTGAGTTGTTGTAATAATCTAAACCAGCAACATGATGGCCTGGACCAGCAAAGTAGGAATGGAAATAAACAGAGAGAGGTGAGAAATACTTAGGAGTTGGAACCAACAGGCCTTAGTGATTACTTTGATGTGGTGGGTGAGGGGGGATCAAGGAAAATACTCAGATGCTTGGCTTGGACTACCAGGTGAACAGTGGACTTGCCCAATAGAATTGGACATAAAGCTGTGGTGCTCAGGAGAAAGATACAAACAATATTTAGGAATCACCAGCATATAGATGCTGCTTGGAGCCATGGAGAAGAGGAGATGGCTCAGGGAGAGTATAGAGTGAAAAGAGAACGATTTAGGACAGAGGAAGAGCCAAGTCCAAAGGGGACTGCAAAGAAATGGCCAGAGGGGGAGAAGGAAAATCCGGAGAAGTTATTGTGTGCCATATGCTGCAGGGGAAGAAAGAGGGAGAGATCTTCTATTAGGGTCAGATGTTGCTGGAAGGTCAGGAGAAAGCTGGAGAAAGTGCCCATTGGATTTAGCAACAAGGAGGTCCTTTGTAACTTTGGTGAGATTTTAGATATGGTGGAGATGGTGCAGCTGGTTTAAAAGTGAATCAAAAGTGGGGAGGTAGAGACAGTCAGTATGGACAATTCTTGCAGAAATTTAATTGTGAAGGGGAATGAAGAGAGATGGCAGCCAGCTGGAGGGAGCTGAGGAGTTAACAGAGTATACATATGTATACACAGAGAGACTTGTGAGTGTATTTAAATGACTATGAGAATAAGAGAGGGTGAGATTGAAATTATTGGCTCACAAGGAGATAATAAAAAAGTGGGCAGGTGATCCAGAGGCCAAGAAGAGGAAGGGACGCCTCTCTTCCACTGTCATGGGTGGGGCAGAGTAAAGGATCTGTGCAGGTCCAGGTAACTTCAGACACCCGTGGCAGGAAGGTGAAGGATGCCCAAGGCTTCCATTTTCTGCGTGAAGTTGGAGGAGAGTTCCTGTGCTGGAATTAAGGGTGGAAGGTGATAAAGTTGAGGTTGAGAAACAGCAATATGGAGCCTGAATGAGTGTTTTATAGCAGTGCCAGTCGGCAGAGGTGCAGTATTTCTCCAGGTGTACTGAGCAGTCAAGGGGTGGCTGGTTCTGCCCCAGGGTGGGGCATTTGCCAGGTGGTGAGAACTAAGGACACCTGGGCAAGAGAAGTGAGGATTTGGACAAGTGAGTGGTTGAAATATCTATCAAGTCCCTGTTAGGTAGGGGAAGGTATGAATGAATTCAAATGGAAGTTGATAATTAAGAGGTGGTGGGATCAAGAGGCTAGCTGTTCAGGGAGGTAGATGAAGGGATAGAATGGAGTAACTGGAAGGCCAGAAGATTGTGGTCAGAGAGTAGCATAGGTGAACTTTATTTCAGGAGTACAACAGCTCCGGGTGATTAAGTCTAGTGTATGACCATTTGAGTGTGTGACAGAGATGGAGGAGATAAGAATTTCCATGGAGAATGAAAGAGGAAGTTAAGGATTTGAGAGGCTGGGATGATACATGAGTTGTCTGTGTCAATGTTGAAGTCATCCAGAATGAGGGCCAGAATTGGGGAAGAGAAAAGGACCATGAGCTCTGGCTGCCAAGTCTTCAGAAATGGAGTCTGATCAGGGGTCTGTGGAGGCTAGCAATAAGGTTGTTGAAAAAGGTTGCTGCAGTACTTACACAGTGATGGAGAAGAAAGGTCCTGGAAGTGAGATTCTTTGAAAGGAGAGGGTAGGCCTTTCCTCTTCATTTTGGTACCCCCAATGCTTAGCAAAGAGCCTGGCACAGAGCAGGGTTCAATATGTTCTCGTGGAGTGGATGCATGAATGAAAGTACATTTCAGGCCTCCATTCCTTATAGCATATAGTCCTGAAGCTATCATTTTCAGCTACATAGCTGCAAAGTTTAAGTGGTTTTAAAAGCTCTCCATGCTTAGGAGTTCCTTAGGGACCTTATGATGTACCATAGCTGGAAGGAGGCAGTTTGGGGTATAGCGGAGGTTGGGGGATAGAGAAAATCTACCTCTTGTTCTCCTGGCCCTGCCCCATCTTGTATGTCCTGCTTTCCTTTGATTAAGGGGTAATTATGAACTGGTTATTGTAAAATGCTATAAAATATTCCTGTGAGACTCTGATAGTTCAGAAAAGATAATCAGGTGTTCCTGGTTATACTATGAAAAAGCCCAGAAATAGACTAGATGGAAAACATTATAATGACTGTCCCTTTGCACAAGATTCCTCTCGATTCTGGATTTAGACATTATTTGATTCTCCTGTTAAAAAAATAATTCTATTCACATATGTGTCTTATTGTCTATCACTTCACTTTCTGTTAAAATTTCAGATAAACATTGGGAACATGGGGGAATTTTATATTATAAAAATATTAGCTATTTGAACTTACGGCCTTGGAATAAAGTTACGCTCTGAATGTAGAATGATTTCTTTAAATTTTCACTTTTAAACAGATTTTAAATTCTCAGCATTTCCTTTCTGAGCATGCCTTTTCTCATATTTAAAAAATATTTTTAAAATATTCAGGTTATAGCAAAATTAGGGTGTGTTTATCTACATTAAGTACTGGATTTTCAAGAATGCTAGGAGTGTCCATGCATTGTATGAACATAGAATAAATAGTTCACCAGTCCTTTTATTATTGAAGCTGTGTGGTCACATTACTTTCTAACTGCTCCATTTAAGAATTTCCTCTTAAATTTATATTCGCTTACGTGTATCTTCTGGCCTTTCATCATTTCCGTGCCTGCAAAGCCATGATAAAGAGCTATTGTCTGTGGTACAGGCAAATAAAACTTGCCCTGGCTAGCTTTTTCTATTGAAGGCCACTTCTGCTAACTCTTACTTTAATGAAAATTACTGATGTTATCTCAACGATTTCCTGATGCCAGTGAAGAGCTTGAATTACAGATGCGGTAGAAAATATGCAGCACCACCTCTATTAAGCACTTGAGCTTATTTTTCACTTCACTTTCAAAGCTTCAATATTACAGAAAACAGAATAACACAATTTTATCCACTATAGAGAATTCGCTATTTAAGTTGAGAGCATCACCATTGGCCTATAATGTCCCCAGTTTGTAATCGGTTTAATGTTGCATGACTCCATACTGCGTTTCAACTCAATGTGAATGAAATTTAAACTGGATAGAAAAGCAGAGACAAAGAGAGAATCTTGGTAATAAGGAGTTATAAGCTGGTTCACATGGCTGATACTCCATTTACAGATATAAAGAAGATAAGCTTTTTCTTCTCCTTCTGTAGTTTTGATGACATCCCATAGGTGTGTGGCTTCTAAGATTAAAAATATAGCCAACTTCTAAGAGCAGAAATAAAAATGCACTTAACAAAGCAAGTGTATTTAGTTTATTAGTGTATAGTGTCTCGGAGAGAGCCCAAACCGGAGGGCTAAATACACTGCAGTTGATAAATGTGACAAATACTCTGCAAACAACAATAGGGAACAATTTGCCTCTGTTCAGCAACTAAATAACACATTATAGAGATTTTGTACAGCCTGGAGTCATCTGCATAAAGTCACAGCTTCTGGACTCACCCTCACCATGACAAAGCAGGTGAAAAATGTGCTCCCTTCTCAGTCAATGCACCTCATCTTTTGATAGTGCACTAAGGGTGACATGAGTCAGAGTTTAGTTGCTAAATAAGACTTACAGGATGCACAATAACAAGGCTTGCAAATCTACAGTTCATTGCAGGAAAAGGCTACAATAAGGCAACAGCAAGGAAGTCAGAATATGGAGCAGAGCCACAGCAAGGGGTCAGGAGAGGCCAGTATAATTATTTTGTCCCTCACCTCCCCCCCAAAATCTACTTTTCCCATATACCATGTATTATTTTTCATATAGGTTAGAGGTCATGCCTCTATTATTTCAGAATTCAGAATGTTTTGAGGACACAGCCAAGTTCATTTTCTCAGCGTACATGGTTTGACAGATACAGATTTCCAAAGACAGGGGTCCTGCACCGGGACTGTCTATCCCCAGGGGAAGCACTGTAGGCCTGTTTGGAATTTGTTGAATACAAGTTACACACTAGGGAAGGAATGATTGACCCTCAGTCGTGGTGCTGATGCTGTTAAAGAGCCCCTCATAGGTTCCATTCTCCGCAGCTTGCCATCCTCATCCTTCCTCCTGAAATTGGATGTCTTTGAAGTACTCTGTTTACGCTAGGAGGTTTTTTTCATCAGTTTATATTTTCTCATTAAAAGCAAATTCTACCTAACCAGATATTCCTAGCCCAGCTCCTAGTTTTCCTAAGGCCCCTTTATTTCAAGTGGCCCAATGCTGTTGCCATTGAGTTACTAGTGTCTTTAATATAATTAAAAAATAAATTTGAGATGAAAAATGTTTGGAGTTGCCCAGGGTGAGATCATATGAGTAGTAACTCATTGCCATCAAGTCGATTCCAACTCACAGCAACCCTATGGGGACAGAGTAGAACTGCCCCATAGGGTTTCCAAGGCTGTAAATTTTTACGGAAGCAGATTGCCACATCTTTCTCCTGCAGAATGGCTGGTGGGTTCCAACCACTGACCTTTTCAGTTAGCAGACAAGCACTTAACCATTGCACCAACAGGGCTCCTTATATGAATAGCAGTCACTCCTAAATGGACTTTGGTTCGGGTGTGCCACAGAAATTTCCATAACCATCCATATCGGATTTTCTGGATTTTCAGTCTCAGGAAAGTAAGCCAACCAAATTTTTAACTTAATTTTTCTTCAGTGATCCAATTGTCCCATTTGTCCCTCTACCACCTTATGGCTTTCCACACACGATAACAGAGCAAATAGCTATTTTGTATATACAATATTATGGCAGATGAGACATACAGTGTATAACCTACAATCTACCCAAAACCTTTCTTAAACTTTCATCATCAAAATGAATGACTGCACAATGTTCAGATTATTATAAATCAGTGTTCTCCAGAGTTGACTTGGTAAATATTCCCACAGGGTGCTTCCCAACACAGGCCCTTGATAAAAGATGTATCCTAAGAAACAAAAAGTAGAAGTCATAGCCACATTAATATTGTTCCATGTAGTCATAGCCCTGGTGGCACAACAATTAAGTGCTTGGCTGCTAACTGAAAGGCTGGTGGTTTAAACCCACCCAGTGGCTCTGCAGGAGGAAGACCTGGCAGTCCACCCCCATAAAGATTACAGCCTAGAAAACCCTATGGGGCAGTTTTACTGTCATATGAAGTCGCTAAACCAAAACCAAACCCATTGCCGTCGAGTCGATTCCAACTCACAGCGACCCTATAGAACAGGGTAGAACTGCCCCATAGGGTTTCCAAGGAGTGCCCGATGGATTCAAACTGCTGACCTTTCGGTTACAGCCAGACTCTTTAACCACTACACCACCAGGGTTTCCATGAAGTCGCTATGTGTCAAAAATGACTTGATGGCACCTAATGACAACAGTCAGAACTCCCCTCTCATCATCCAGTGTGACTTGTAGGTTGGCTGGTCATCCTACTCGGTTCTTGGCTCTTCAAAAGAGGAGGTTTTGGCAAACAGAATCCTTTGCCCTAAGGCACATCTTGAGTCAAAGAGAAGGGAGCATATTCTCTTATTTAAAGCTTCTCTCTAGGGAGCAACATTATGTTAGGCTTTCCCTTTTCTAACACCTTGTGTGGTGGCTTCCTTCCCCTTGGCAACAATCTCACCTTTCTTCCTTTATCATTCTTTTTAATCAACCCCTCCCCCTCCCCAAAGTAACTTCCTTGGGTTCAGCCACTGGCTAGTCCATATTTAGCTGGTAATAAAATGAAATACACTAGGGCTTTCCCTTCAGTCTGTCCCCAGTAATAAAAAGTCAGATTGGATCAGTACAGAGAAATAGGACTATCCTATCCACTAGGCAACAAAACATTTGTGACAGTCAGCCCCAATTAGGCAAAGTATGGGCCAGGAGTCATGTATTCCATCAATCCCTTTGGAATTCTTGCAGTTGAATTGAAACTA
>NW_004444095.1:1042277-1061926 GCF_000243295.1 Trichechus manatus latirostris | reverse complement strand
TCTTGCAGTTGAATTGAAACTAATAGGCATAGTGTCTTGTTTTTGGAATATTACCAGCCTTTGAGACTCTTGATTCATAGCCCCATTCCAGGGACTACCAGGTCTGGTTTTGAAAAAGAAAATTGTGGTGAAGTAGGGAACACATGTATGTAAGTTCCCCACTTGAGAAGTCTTTGTAATTGGTCTCGCTGGTGTAGCCCATTTATCAAAAGTGATAGTTGCCCAGGTTTCTTTGGTTGGAACTGCACCTCCTGACCAAGAGGGTGAAGCTCAATCGAAGGAGATACTGAGCTTACTTTAGCTTTTGCTAATACTGAAAGCAACAACCAACAGGGATGGATTAACCAGTAAGCAAGCTACTCACAGGCTTGCTTTGATGATGTGAAACCCATGTGAAATTGTGCACTACAGATTAGTAAGTAAGCATAAGTAAGCCCGTGTGTATCTTGCTTATTGGGTAACCCGTCCCTGACAAGGAATCAAATTTTTAGCAGACTTACCATCAGTTTGCAGTTCCTTTCTAATCCATTTTGTTAGCTCCTGAGATTTAGGTTCTATCATTTCCAGATTCCACTAGAAAGGTATTATCAGTAACCAATTTCAAAGCCTGTGCTACTTCAAACCAAGAGTAGCTTGAAACAGCATCAGTGGTTTGTTTTCATCCCTTTTATCAGAATCATCGTTTTTCTTTCTAAATAATGCCTTAGCCATGTATTTAATTAAGAATGAGTTGGGAGTCTTCTAAACAATCTCACTTCTGACACTAAATGCACTAAGGGTGCCAGTTAGACAGGTTCAATTGCTAATAAAGACTCACAGGATCCAAATGACAGTGCCTACAAATGTATAGTTCATTGCAGGAAAAGGATAACTATACCAACAGTATTAAATATGCACCACACCACAGGCTGCCTCATAGCATAAGGTATGGAGAGGCCAGGTGCAAGCTCCAATTGCCCTCTCTCCGTAAGGCCCGCACCAAGCTGGACTTTCTTTCTTGAATCAAGAACCACTGATGTGAACACAAACACCTTGGAACCAGGGAACACAAATTAGAGTCTTGGCCAGGGATTCTATAGCCTACTGGTAACCTAGGCATATTCTTCCTACATAGACAGTCCCAAACCTAGTCTCCACAGGTCTCACCCAGAGCAGGTAAAAATCATCAGTGTCACTATTAGCAATAAACAATGATGATAATCTGTAACTGATAGCTATGCATAAACACAATAAGTCACTTCCTTTCAGGGCTGTGACATATAAATGTTTTAACAAAACATCTCATGCCAACTCCAGGCCCTCAGGAATTAATCCTCACAGTACAGATAACTACATCAAAGTGTATTGGCTTTCTTGCTGGGCACAGATTTGCTTAGAAAGTCCTTTGGCCTTAAGTGCAAGCTGCCTGTAAAATGATGTGATATCAACAAAAGTCTCCTATACCTACAAGTGCCTTCTGCTGCGTGGGCAAGACAAGTCAGCAAACGCACAGCAGTCCTTCCACTATCACCCCCTTTCTTTGTCTGGGCTAATTAGTTTACAGGGTTGTTTATTTATCAAAACAGAGTGTTCAGGTTGATGCACGAGATAAGCTTGGGGTTGTGTGAGCACCGTGGGACTTGTTTTCACCAGAGGCATAGCAAGAGGGTGGGGCAGAGGGGGTCAGTTGCTCCCATGCGCAAGTCCAAGGGGCACCAGATGAGGCATGGAATGACATTCTGAGGTGCCACAAATATGAAAGGCGCCTGACTGAGGCAGCCAGACTAGAGGGTGAAGGCTTTTCTGCTGATGTGTCGCCACTATCAATGTCTATTCATCTTGACATGGGGGGGCGGGCGGGTGGGGAGAGTCTAATTCTGGGCACTTGAACTGGGAGCTCGCAACTTGCTATACCCCTGGTTTTCACCACGAATCAACTTTTCAGTGCTTCTCTTTTCTCCCCTTACTGTCATAAGTAGGGAATGCAGAATGATTTTCTCTTTTCTATGAAGTCAGTAAGGACACCTTCTCCCGCCTACCTTTCTGCCTTTCAGTATGCATCTCCATGACGAATCAGAAAACCTGGGTGTCCTGCCATTAGACCCAGAGCAAGACTCTATATCTCTGGTCTCAGTGTTCTTGACTGCAGAATGATTCTAAAGGTCCTTTCTAGCGCTAAAAGTCCAGTGATTCTATAAAAGACTAAAAAATACCTGTCTCAACTCCTCACTTGTGGCATACGAAGGAAGTAATAGAGTTAGCATTTGAGCCCTAGACTGTAGAGAGAATGCTTACACACAGCCAGAGCCTCAGGAACTATTAGTGGCATCCTTGTGCTTAAGACCTACCCCCCTTATTTTTAGTTTTTCCGGAATGGCAAAGACAAGCCTAGAGAGCCTGTCCCCACCCTGTCTCACCCCCACAGCCCTGATGCGTGAAGGGCCCCACCAAATGGACCCTTTTCTTCAGTGGCCTCAAAGCCTATAGCATCCTCTACTGTGAAAATAGTTTTTGAAAGAGAGTATGTTAGAACACACTTGGGCTTGTATATAGCCTTAAAATATATTTCCTAGTGAATATGATAAAGGCTACACACACACACATATTTTTTAATGGAATTTCCTAGCTTGAGGTAAAGGGATAGGTTCACAAAATTATGTCTGCTGGTTGCTTATCGAGGCTTCTAGAAAGAGCTAATCATTATGTGTAATGTTTCATCAAAAAAAATCAATGTATCCTTTAAGATGCTTATTTTGAACAGTAAGCCCTCTGTCTTTGTGGCAATTAAATTGTCCCTATCCATCTTCTCACCTCTTTTCAGGTCCACAGTGTGTACTATATATACCTAAGTAGAAGTCTTTTAAAAATTGTTCTGTGAAAGAGGAATTCTGTTTGATATGTTTGTTTTGGGAAATGTGCTCTCCTATCTTCTGTGATGGATTGTTCTTGTGTTTAAGCCCATCTGGTTTTTGCAGAGCACACTGCACTAGATTTCTCTGATTAACTATGTAATCCTCCGCTCCTGTTATTTTAGAGCAATTGCTTTACTCTCCTCTGGAGCTATTTATACTTCAAATTTTCTGTTCTGCGTGCTACCCATTCACCTGTACAAAGATAAGAGTAAGCCTGATAATATGGAATTTGTGCAGTTTTGCTCTTTGTTCCCCCACTCATTACATGGGTAGATTGGACTCTTAATGCAAAAGTGAGTTTAAAAATTCTCACTTGTTATTATATCCTTGGAAATAAAGCAAAATGTTTGTAATGGTTAAAGCAGAGTAACCAAAAAAAGAAAAACTCCAAACCACTCATAAAAAAAACAAACAAACCCATTGCCTTGGATTCGATTCCAACCCATAGTGAGCCTATAGGACAGAGTAGAACTGCCCCATAGGGTTTCCAAGGAGTGGCTGGTGGATTCAAACTGCTGACCCTTCTGGTTAGCAGCGAAGCTCTTAACCACTGTGCCACCAGGACTCCGAAAACCACTCATAGCTTCTTTCAGTTTATAAAGAAACACGTTGGGAATATTGGTGTTTGGGAGAAATCCATTCCTCTCTCCCCACATGGAAACTGTGTGCTGTGTTTCTAAATGTTCTCACCTAGACTTGAAAATTTGACCTCAGAGGAAGTCAAGCACATGGAAGAGAGAATGAAAGTTTGCATCTTTTGTCCCGTACCTCCCTCCAGTCTCTCATACTCTGTCTTCCCCTCCTCATGCCTTCCTGCTTGCTTGTATTATTTTTTTATTCTTTTTTCTTTTTCTACCTGACTTCTCAAATCAGCCGTCCAAGTTATGTTCCTTTCTGCGACTTCAAACACATTCCTGGCTTCGTGAAGAGAAGTCATTTCTTATCTTTAGATTATTTTTAATCAGAAGGAGAAGGGTCTTTGCTTGGATGAGTGCTAACCAGTTGCCAGTAAGTGGACGCCAACTCATGGCGACCCCATGTGTGTCAGAACAGAACTATGCCCCATAGGGTTTTTTCAATGGTTGATTTTTCTGAAGTAGATTGCCAGGCCTTTCAAGGCACATCCGGGTGGACTCACACCTCCAGTCTTTCGGTTAGCAGCTAAGCACATTAACTATTTTCACCACCCAGGCACTCTTAACCAAACCAAAACCCATACTCATGGCAACCCTGTATGTTACAGAGTACAAATGCTCCATAGGGTTTTCTTGGCTGTCATCTTTATGGAAGCAAATTGCCAGGCCTTTCTTCCGCGGTGCCGCTGGGTAGGTTCAAACTGCCAAACTTTAGGTTAGTAAACAAAAAAAAACAACAACAACAACAAAAAAAAAAAACCCATTGCCATCGAGTCGATTCCAACTCATAGTGAACCTGTAGGTTAGTAGTTGAGAGCAAACTTGGCACTACTGAGGGACCCTGCCAGGCACTTCTAGTCCAGGACATTTTAGGGAAATTGGTACATGGAAACACATAGCTTTTTACTCACTGGCATCAAAGACAAAGGAAATGCTCCTGCTTCTGTCACCAGGTCTCTTCCATACTTCCAAGGTTTCTATTTTCCTTTTCTAAAAGAAAAACGTGCACTACATAGGTATTAACCACTATTTTTGTTTTCTTTTTCTGAATATTTAATTAGAACTAACCACAAATAACTAGAAAAATACATTAAAGTCCTAAATTTTTACCTGTTTATTATTGAGAATGCCATTTACTGACTGGGATAACCTGTGTGTGTCTCAAGTTGCATTTATAATTGTATTGCCCCCCCTTTCCCCAGATGCCTGAGAGATGTACTTAATTACCATTGATTCCTTGTCTCCAAGGACTGAGAATTCAGACCAGAGCTTAGGTGTAAAAGGTGTTATAAAAGCAATGTTGTTGTACTTCCAGTTTGGCTAATAAACTGGCTTTAGAGAAAAACATCTCTTCATGACACTTGGGAATAACTTGCTATTTGCTGATGTTGGACAAGGCTGAAGTTTCACGTTTGTTAAATTTTTGTCTTTCAGCAAATGATTAAATACCACCTCAAGAACAAGGGAATCCCATCCCTACCCCCACCCCCCAGCCTTATAAAGTTCTTAGAGGGCTGGAAAAGTATATTGTAAAATACACTTTGAAGGTGAAAGGAGAAGTACATGAGCCTCAGATTTGAAAACTAGATAGATTATGCAGTTTAGTTTGCCTATAGAAAATCTTAGAGAGGTTGATTGCTTTTTCACCTGTGTCAAGGTAGCAGAGAAATTCCGAGGTGAGTGCTACTTCAAGGAGAAAAACGCTTACTGATTGTAAATACATAGCTGGAAAGAGAGTGTACAGAACCCTAACCATACAGATTGATCTGACTGACCTTCTCTACTACTAACACAAGAAAGTATTGCCAGGATGTCTCTCAAAATCTCTAGTAAAACAATTTTTACTTATTCAGATGGAAATGGCTGTGTTCATGTAGAACACAATAGGCCCCTTAACTATCAAATACTCCCCAATATTTCAGGGGTAGGGAATGTTGCTTGACCCACATCATCCCCTGATGCCAATGAGATTTGAGAACAACCTCAGATCCTGAATACTGGTCAAATTCGTCAAACCTAGAGCTGAGAGATGAAAGCAAAATACCTTTAAAAGATGGTAGGATTTGGGTTTGGAGTTTACTATAGGGTATGAGACAACCCTACCAGGATTCTCGAAGGAAAAGGAAAGATATTGAAAGGAGGATTTTTTCCCTTGGAATCAGGCATGATTTTGTGATTTTATGTGGATTTTGCAGTGGATCTCTTGAGTCTGTCAGCTGCATGTGATGCCATGGACCAGCACAACCTCAAGCAAAATGACCAGCCCATGGACATCCTACAGATCATTAATTGTTTGACCACTATTTATGATCGCCTGGAGCAAGAGCACAACAATCTGGTCAACGTCCCACTCTGCGTAGACATGTGTCTCAATTGGCTGCTGAATGTTTATGATACGTACGTATAGCAAGTTTTTGTTGGGATCTGGGACAGAAGGCTTAGCCTACAGAATGGTGATGGTGTAATTAATATTGCAACAGGGTCCCAGTCTAGAGATACGGTCATGGAGATGAAAGTTTCATGAAGCTGTGTGACCTAGTGCTGTCCTTGTGATAAATCATTTGTGAGTTTATTGGCAATGAAAAATATTTTTATAAGCTAGGAGGTAAGAGAGAATGTAGCTTGCACTCAGATTAGAAGACAAACAAAACCGTGAGATATTAATTTGTCAAATAGAATTAATCAGTGTGCAGTCATTGGTTCTGTCCCTTTCTCTCCTGTATAGTCTGGGATTCCGCTATCGGCTTCGGGTGTCGCTCCCTCTTACCTAGCTCCTGGAGATGCTGACACACCTGTCACCAGATCAGAATAGTCATAGCTGATACTCAGGAGGATTTTGCAGGCGATTATGAATTGTTAAGCCAAACAAAATGAAAACAAAACCTTAATGCAACAAACTCAGCTCCTCAAACCGGAGATGTTTCTTTTTTAATAAGATTTTATGACGTTTCAGTTTGGCACTTCCATTCATCACTTTCTCATAGAGAGTAATTGTCCCCCACCCCCCCAACTTTGCATTGCTCACAGAAGAGATCCCCAGTTCTAATTTTTGTTTTAAGCTTAATGAAGACGATTGAGGAAGGTAGCAGAAGGAATTGGTCTTATTTTGACGGAATTATTCTTAGACCTCAAAATTATTACATGCCTCATTTCACACGTCAATAAGAATATATCACCAACTTGAAATCTGGGAAGATTTTCTGAAATGAGTTCATACCAACAGCTTTTCCTTTTGCCTTCATTGTAGACTTCTACCACCTCCTTGATTAAAATGTATACCTTTTTTCTTTGTTATTTTGATAAGGTATTGCTTTTTAAATTCCAGACCCACCTGGCTATCGAATCCATGATAATTATCTACCAAGCCCTTGAATGTGTTGGATTTTAATTGTGGATTACATTTAAATTTGCTTTGAGAAGGGTTCATATTCAGGTCTTTCCTCAAATATGTTTTGGCATCGTTTGCTTGCAGATGACATCTGAATGGACTCTGAATATGTAACTTCCATTCTACCTGCCTGAAAATTATTTGGGGGCAAGTTTAACTCTTTGAAGACCTGAGTTAGTCTATAAAGTTTATTTGTTAGATTTTGTTTGGCTTGCCTTTTTTTTAAGAGGGAAAAAGATAAAACCTTCCAACGATAGTAATTTTGCTAATGCATTTGTATCAGGGATTTCTGTTTGACAGTTGGATTTAATAAATTGTATCAGTTAAAAGTTGAGTATATTGTTTCTTCATCAGAAATAACCACAACTAGGGCCTATCCTTTGTGATTTTGAAGTGCTAGATGGTAGAATTATTCTAAAATCTCTTTTTACCAATATCTAAGGTCCAGTTGGAGCCTTGGTGGCACAATGGTTAAGAACTTGACTGCTAACCAAAAGGTTGGCAGTTTGAATCCACCAGCTGCTCTTTGGAAACCCTATGAGGGCACTTCTACTCTGTCCTATAGGGTCACTATGAGTTGGAACCAATTCAATGGTACATAACAACAACAAGTTCCAGTTGCTTCCTGTAACAAAATAAGAAGCTGAAAATCATTAAAAGACATTTTCTACAAAATGAAAGACTTTTTATTCTTAATTTTTCATTTTTTCCCCTGGATAAAATGTGCTCTTTGATAAAGTTGCTGTGCAAAATGCTTTATTTCAGCTTCCTATGTGTAAAGTGAAAATGTATATATATATGAAAACATTGATATAGCTGTAGGTTATTTTAAAATTGTTCTTTTAGAGCATATATTTGAATGCTTTCTAATAGAGTATCATTGACAGAGATAAGCACTTATATTTTATATAATGTGTCATGTGGCCTGAAGTGATTAATTTTCATGTCAATAATGGTCAGTCTGATGAAAATATGAAGAAGTATTGAAGAGAGCAGAGCAGTTAGTTATTGGTAGTTTTTTGAGGGTTTTTTTTTTTTTTTTTTTTTTTTTTTTTTTGCTTCAATAACCAAAGTAGGTCATTTGCTTCACTAACCAAAATAGCTTAGTGCATGGTAATAATTCTTCCACTTACTGACTTAAACCCAGGCAGCTCTCCTTAGATGAAAAGGAGGATAATTTCCCCTGTTTTATGTAGAGCTACTCTTGCAATTCAGGTAAGGGCTTTGAGGAATTGAAAACTTGGTAAATATTCATAGATTGCATTGGTCAAATTTCCATTACATTCTAGGTCATCAGCCAAAGAGATAATGAACACAGAAAAGTTCTTAACAATCTTAATAAAACAATGGTCAAGCGAGTTTCCACATCCAAGTTTTTTTTTCCTTAACTAAAAAGTGTTTATCTACTAGTAAAGTGTCAGTAATTGTTTTCTGGTTTGATTATTCCTAATAGGGGGCGAACGGGGAGGATCCGCGCCCTGTCTTTTAAAACCGGCATCATTTCTCTGTGTAAAGCACATTTGGAAGACAAGTACAGATGTAAGTCATATATAGTAACACTGTATTCTTTTATTAATGTTGGCTAATTACCCCAGTTCTGGATGGGAAATGACATACTGTTCTTACTTGACAGCAGGTTCCTCATGTAAGATGTAGAACTGCTTTTAGAGTGTCATAAAATGTGGTTTGTGTCGTTCCTTGTCAAACGTTAAATTGCAGGTATTTAAATAGAGAACGAGGATTAACTTCTCCAGTCCGGGTATTATTTTACATTACATTGACTGTGTCTGAATAAAACACATGTTCCTAGGGGATAAAGTCTGATTTCCTAACCCCTTTGTATAAGTCAGAAAAATAAACGTGAAGGTTTAATCCGTGCACTTACCTAATCTTTGGATTCTTATTTAAAGAATACTGTCTGGCATTCATGTTCAAGAAACATTGTTTATTTTATAATCATCTTACTGTAAGTTGTACTGACACATCGAATTCTATGATGTGACTAACATTTCATTATTTGAGGGACAGATAGCTTGCCATTTCTTAAAGGGTAAATACCACCCTACAGATTTGCATTTTGATTCGCCATTGGGTTTTAAAAACTGTAAATCCAAATGAAAAGCAAATGCGAGAGGGATGATGGTGTAGGTGACTAAGCAACTGTCCATTCCCATTGTGAAGGACTACACTTGTTTTTCCCCTTTAAATACTTGTAAGAAATCTTTTTGGTAAGAATACTGAACAAACCCAGCCTATCTTGGTCTTTCTCTTTTCCCCTAAGGCCAGGCCACACAGGGATGAGGAGATGGGCTGAGCTTAAGGACAGACAGGAGACAAAGGAGACTGAATTCCTCTAAAGCCACTCTGTGTGCTGTTGCTCACTGCCCCTCCAGGAGTCAGCCGCAACAGACACACGCTCTTTTAGCTGTAACTTTCATGTACTTTCCACTTGAGTTTTCTCATCCTAAGAACCAAATAAAAATAACTGAACAGATTTTCCAAAAACTATTTAAAGGTGTGTTTTAGATAAAATAGAATATCTCCGTGGACCTTTCTCCTCTTTTTTCTCTTTCTTATCCTCCCCCGTTGCTTTTAACTCCTCTAAATTTCTGTGGTTTTTCTTCTTCTCAGTATTGTAGTTATTTATTACTGGTTAGCTTATAGTCTAACCTTATCAATGGTATAATCATAATACTAAATGGAATGATCGTGGGAACTTCAGCCTGTGTTTCAAATAACTGCTCAGAAGAGACATGTTTTGCAGTTGGGGAAACAGAAATATTAACTTCAGACTGAGGCATTTGAAACTACTAATTCATAACTTTGAAAAAGTGTGTGGGTGTGGGTGTGTGTGGGTATGTGTTGGAGAGGTGGTAAAAAGCTGTGCCTGTGTTAGTGACCTCAGTATTGTGATTGCCATCTTAGAAATCTCATTAAAATACTTAATTTCTTAGAGTGTAAAGTTGCTTATAGGTGGGAAAAGTTTTCTCAGATTTACTTATTTAAGAAACTTTTATTTGCATACAGGGTGTGGCTAAAATGATTTTATTTCTGAGAATACCACATACATCAGTAGTGTTTAGTGGGTTCATTCATTCTTTCAGCCATACATACTGGGTACCCGGTATCCGCCAGGTACTGCTATTCTGCTCTACACACTGCTAGCACACAGTTGACCATCATGTGTTCCCTGCCCTCAAGGAGATCTCACTCTCCAGTCAAAACGACGGACACATATTTAATCAATGACGGTGCAACCTGATGTGATCTAATTGCAAATATGTACAACTTCCCGTGGGAAGACATGCAAGATGAGCTAGAAGCTCAAATTACCTTATGATTCCAGAAACAAGTCCCAATTTTGATATGTTTTCAAATCTCTGATGTCCAAAGGGGGTCATGCTTTAGGCCAATTTTATGGTTCTTAATGCCAAAACGTTTATGTAGTAGTTACATCCTATGTAAGAAATATTTCCCAAAGGATCATGTTCTGGCTTAGGAAAAAGTTAGGGTCAACGCTGTATGTAAGCTTGCATTTCTTGTGGGGCTGTAGTTTTTATCAAAGTTGTAATGCTTCCTATATACAGTGATGATTAACAAGGTCCATAAAAATAATAAATGTCTAGATTGGCATCAGTTAGAAGTAGCCCCTCTCTGTGGGAATATCGGCTACTCTCCAGAGTTGGTACTGGAATTGCAGTGGACGTTAGGTTCTGCTAGCATTCACTTGGCGCTGCGTTTTGATTGTTGCAATTTTCTTCTTCCTTTTGTAGACCTTTTCAAGCAAGTGGCAAGTTCAACAGGATTTTGTGACCAGCGCAGGCTGGGCCTCCTTCTGCATGACTCGATCCAAATCCCAAGACAGTTGGGTGAAGTTGCGTCCTTCGGAGGAAGTAACATTGAGCCGAGTGTCAGAAGCTGCTTCCAATTTGTAAGTTATTCATCCTTTTAAGTAATATATTTATTCTTTTGCATTTTATAAGTTAATAATAAAAACTCCACAGAACTTCAGTTTCTCACATGAGCTCGTGTTCATGGAGGCTCTTCTGTAGGCAGGCAGCTCAGGGATTGTGGATATTTGAATTTCTGTAAACAGTGGCTTCTGGGACTCTGGGCTTTGGGAGAGAGGACATTGCAGAAGAAGGAAAAGAAATGCCCTCCACAGCAGTGACTCCACAGTTAGTGAGGGGCTGGGAGGGTAGGAGTCTGCAGTGGTTCCAGAAATAAGTCTCCACCCAGAGAAGTCCTTTGTCAGTGAGAAAGGGATCTTTGTAGGTGAATATCTTAGTTTTTCCCCCAACTCTATCATTATGGCCTCTTCAATGGATGTTGGTAAAAAGTTAACACAGCCTTCATTATTTAAATATTACCTTTTGTAACCTTGACACTCCGCTACCATTCAAAGCCCTGAACGGTGGCCTCCCACAGTCTTACAACAAGGGCTGAGGTTTGTAGTCTCTGCTACTGTTTATCAGTAGCTCAACACACTCTACCCCTCTTGCCCCTCCACTTTTGTCTCCTGCCCCTTTGCTTCTCCTCTGCTCGGTGCCTCAGACTGCCCTCTTCTTCCCAAACCCCGGAGCACTCCATTGATAGACATTTGGGTTCTTCCCATTTTTAATTAGATAAGTAATGCCACAATGAACATCTTTAGGCATTTAGCTCTTTTCTTTGACTGAATTTTTTCCTTAGGATAAATTCTCAGACTAGAGGATATAAACATCTTTGTAGGTTCTGTTAAATATTACCGGATGGCTTTTTGTCAAAGGCTGTTTCCATTTGTAATACCACCAACAGTGAAGGAGTAAGATATTTGCATTACCACAGGACTCACAGTGTTCTTGTGTTTTTAAAAATGCTAAGAGCCATATTTCTAATACAGGGATCCATTCTAATCCCGTGAATAAAGGCCGAGAGTTATGATATAGAACTAGCTGTAGAGCTAACTGGGTTGGACCTCATACCCAAACCTCCCAAAATGCACATAGACTATCACTCTCTCTTGTTTTTTGCATGTTGTTGCACTAATATTTCTACTCCAGAATGTGGATACTTTAACTTTTATACAATGAATATTGATGGCCACAAATAATCTAGATTCATGTTGTCTTTTTTAATCCAATTATGAAACAACTTGCAAGGATGTAAGATTTTTTTCTAATTGTTCTTTTCTCTTTTGTCAAGTTTCAGTTATCTTTTTCAGTACTGGTTGTGAAACACACACACACACACACACGCTCATATATACATATCTATATGCATATGTGTGTATTGTGACTTGGGTTGAAGGTTAGGGTCAGAACACAAAACTGCCAACAGCTGCTTCTGCTTAGTGATGGTTCCTGCTGCAGAGTACCAGTTGCTGTTGAGTCAATTCCGATTTTGTGGCAACCCTGTGTGTGTCAGAGTAGAGCTGCGCTCCACAGGGTTTTCGATGGCTGATTTTTTCGGAAGTACATCACCAGGCTTTTCTTCCAAGGTGCCTCTGGGTGGACTCAAACTGCCAACCTTTCAGGTAGCAGCCAAGTGCATTAACCATTTGCACTACCCACTGCAGAGTAAGCCAGGCTAGATCCAAGGCTGGCTGGAGCCATTCTGTTCAGTCACCCCACAGTACGGACTGTGCTGCTGCCCAACTCATCAGGCTACCACCACCACCCTCACTACAGACTCTGGCCCTCTTGGATTTGGCTGTCAGGACTGAGGGCTGGTGAACCGAAGCTCCGCTTGCCCTGGTGCTGTCCCCCTTAACCCTCTCTGCCTCTGCCGAGTGCCCTCTTCTTTCTTAACCTCACGTCTCTTGTTTGGTTACTTCTCTGTCACTGTAATAGCAACACTCTTTTCTCAGTGTCAGAACTTTGAACTCAATCCATCCTCACGTATTTCCTGAATGCCTCCTGGCTAGCCGGTCTTCAAGCTCTTGGAAATGTCTTTTGTGAGGTTGGGGAGAATTCAGTCAAGATATTAACAGTAGTAACAGGTGGGGTTACAGGTGGCTTTTATTTTTTTCTCTGTACTATTTTGTATTTTCCAGATTTTCTTCTTTAAACACTTATCATTAGAAAAAAAAATTAGTAAGCTACTAAATTTTTATTTTTAAGGAAAAGTAACATCTTTTGCTTGATTTATTTTCATTGCCACTCGTGCACTGTTCTTAGGCCTTATCGCATGTGTAGGTTATTGCATTATCTTCCTAGCAAGGCTCCACTTCACACCTCAGCCCCTTTCATTGGTCTCACTGCTTTTAGAAAAATATATTCACCATATGACACCATCCTTAGAAATCTTCAGTTTCTAGCCGTTGTCCACTGAATGAAGTCCTAATTTCTCTAACTCTCAGATAGTTGCTAATCTGGTTCCAAAACCGTCCACGGTTTCCTTTCACTACCATGAAACAGCTTCCCCCTACCATTTGTACTTACCATGCTTATAAGTAATGTTGTTACTGTTGCTACTAATATTTTACCTTTGTTCATATGAATTCTGTCGTTTAATGTTTACCAATTCTTTGAGGAGAATAGAATAGGTAGACTTTGGGTATTTTGTTTGTTTTTATTGTTGTTTAAGAGGATGAGGAATTTAAGCTGTGCTCCCTAAGTCCCTCAGCTGGTGGAATAGTTTGATTCCTAGATCAATGTGCCCCACCCTTTACCACCTCATTCCCGAATATGCACCTTTTAATAAGACCACTCTCTAGTTCCCCCAGTGTGAAGTAACAGGCATTTTCCTGGGACCCTGGTGGACTAAGAGAAAGATGTCATAACAAGACAGGGAACAGAAGAGAGACAACAAGAGTTGGGAGTGGGAAGGATTCCTCATTTTAAGAAGCTGAGTTTAAAGTATTGTCAAAACGTCTTTGTGGAGGTTTCTAGAAGACGTTGTGCACATTCCGTATGCATGGAGTCAGATGAGGGTGACATTACTTAGGTTTGGGGAGCCTCTCAACTTTGTAGCAGTTTGCAGTCGGGTTGAACAGATCCATTGTGAATGCCTACTTCAGAATCTCCATTTTGGCATGCTTTTCCTCAGCCAGGTGTTCTGGCAGTCAGTCACCTTGCCTTTCACTGCACAGCCTGCATGAAAATATGATGTTTGCTGTAGGGAGAGATAACAAGAGTGAACATTCCCTCTGCCCTTTGTTTGAAGTGTAAGACCTTGGGAATGGCACCAGGCTCGTTCCTTCAGCAAGCTGGTGCTCAAAGGCTGCTATTTCTACCAGCCTAGGGAATTACTTAAGCTTCTCCCACGAGTGCATTCCTTATATCAAAGAAGGAGATGTTGACTTCAGTTTGTAGTCCTTTTATTTTCTTTTTCTTGTCACCAACTGTAAAACTTACTTTTAGTCAAGTTGGTACAATTAGGAAGAGTGTAGCTTCTCGTTCATATAAGGGCCTGGTGGTGGCAGGAAGAGAGGTGTGTTTTCATGTGCAACACTTGCTGGATGATCTTTTAAAGGTTTCCTCAGCCCATATGCCTCCCCATTAACCACTTAACAAGAGAAAAGGAAATTGCCCATCAAATCCAATCTTTTTCCCTACTCAAAAATCAGTATAGTTACCTCAAGGAATTATCTATTAAGCCAGGAAATGAAGTCGTATCTCTGGATATTAAAAAGAAAAATTCACTATAAATTTATGGACTCGACAGTGCTATCTTCACTGATACGAAATGAGGCAAAAGGACATGTTTCTAGTTTAGTTGTGCACTGCAGTCAACACATTTACTGGGGAATTGACTCTTTTTAGTAGTAGTAGAAGTTAGGTTTTGAAACTAGTTTGTTTTAGAAATACAGCTTTAATTAATGCATTATCAACGTGTTTCTCATTCGTATTCCATGGAAACAATGCTGCTGAGAGAGTAGATTGATCCTTATGACCTTAGTCAGGCCAACGCTGCTCTGGCAGTGAGTCACACAGACTACCCGAAGGGACCTTGGAGCTTGTCCACATCTCTCCTTTCTTGGATGAGAAAACTGAGGCCCAGAGAGCCAGAATGAAGATATTCGACATCCTGCAATTATATCATGTTAGAACTAGACAGGTTTCCTGTGTTCCAAGCCAGTATTTTCTTCTGCTAAACTGTCTAAGTAGGAATAGATCACTTTCACCAGTTCAAATACTAGACTAAATTAGTGAAGTGTTAACAAGATCCCTTATATGAATTTTAGGTTGTAATAGGATGACATGGATAAATGAGCACCCCTACCCGACACAGACTCAGACACAGACACACAGACACACAGACACACACACAGACACACACACAGACACACAGACACACACACACACACACACACACACACACAGAGCCCACAATCATTATCTAAAATACTCAACTACTAATTGCAGGTGCTTAGTTTACCTTCAAATAAAACCAAGTAGTATTTCCTTCTAGGTGGGAAAACTTTACACTTTGAAGTGACTCCAGAAGAGAGTCATGTATCCTCAAATTGCTATTTGGCAGTGCCCTGGGAAGTGCCTCCCCCCCACCATAGTCTTTCTAGTACTTTCTTCTGTAAACATTTTAAGGACTTCATTGTTTAGATAGAATCACATACACCAACTTTATATTCAATATGCTTCACCTACAAGAGCTTGGGTGTCAAAGTCTGTTTATTTTACATCTGTTTTCTGCCTTTTGTTGTATTCATGCATTCAAAATGAATAAGTTGCTTTTTCATCTGTCTTCTGCATTTTTATATTATATGACAAAAATGAATATCATCGATCCACAGTTACTGTAATATAAAATGATATAGAAACGAGAATAAATTGCAACCTTAACTGTTGAGAACAAATGTATATTACTCTCATATGTAAATAATAAATCACTGTAGAATATCTGGAGTAGTGAGTAGTAGGATAGCCAAGAGGTTAAGTTCATAGGCTCTGAAACCTGACTGCCTGGGTCAAAATCCCTGTTCTGCTGTTTGTTGGGTGTGTGACTTTGAGGCCCCAAGCCAATACGGGCAAAGCACTTAGAGCTGTGGCTGGCACACAGTAGACGTTCACTAAGTATTAGCTGTGGTTATCTAAAGTGGATGGTAACATGAGAATATCCCACCAAAATTTAACAGTTCCTTTTATCTATAATAAAAAATCTGTGGATCTGATTTTAGAGACTCTTAAAATTCTGTTTTCTCTGTGAATGTTAAAAACCCATGCCAGGAGAGTTCTCAACCTGTTAGACAGCATCCCCCATGCCAATTGGTCACATTTTATATTTTGCATCCTTAAAACAACTTTTAAAAATCCTACTTTCCTTAGGTTTTCTTTGATTCTTTGTTCAGTAATATTGAAAATGTGGACCCTCCAGATCCATAGACATTCTCCCCTTCCCACTTTGGACTAATGGATATTCACTAGTAACCACTTGTCTGTCTGTGTATCATACTGTGTTGGCTTGCGTGTTGGCTGTGATGCTAGAAGCTGTGCCACCAGTATTTCAAATACCAGCTGAGTCAGCCATGGTCAACAGGTTTCAGTGGAGCTTCCAGACTAAGACCGACTAGGAAGAAGGGCCTGGCAATCTACTTCTAAAAATATTGGCCAGTGAAAACCTTATGAATAGCAGCAGAACATTGTCTGGTACAGTGCCAGAAGATGAGCCCCTCAGGTTGGAAGGCACTCAATACACGACTGGGGAAGAGCTGCCTCCTCAAAGTAGAGTCAACCTTAATGATGTGGATGGAGTCAAGCTTTCGAGACCTTAATTTGCTGATGTGGCACAACTCAAAATGAGAAGAAACAGCTGCAAACATCCATTAATAATCAGAACATGGAATGTATGAAGTATGAATCTAGGAAAATTGGAAGTTGTCAAAAATGAAATGAAATGCATAAAGATCAATATCCAAGGTATTAGTGAACTAAAAGGGACTGGTATTAGCCATTTTGAATCAGACGATCATATGGTCTGCTATGCCCAGGAATGACAAATTGAAGAAGAATGGCATTGCATTCACCATCAAAAAGAACATTTCAAGATCTACCCTGAAGTACAACGCTGTCAGTGATAGGACAATATCCATACATCTACAAGGAAGACCAGTTAATATGACTGTTATTCAAATTTACGCACCAACCACACTAAGGCCAAAGATGAAGAAATCAAAGATTTTTTACCAACTTCTGCAGTCTGAAATTGATCGAACACGTAATCAGGATGTATTGATAATTACTGGTGATTGGAATGCGGAAGTTGGAAACTAAGAAGAACGATTGATAGCTGGAAAATATGGCCTTGGTGATAGAAAAAACGCCAGAGACTGCATGATAGAATTTTGCAAGACCAATGACTTAATCATTGCAAATACCTTTTTCAACAACATAAACAGTGACTATACACGTGGACCTCAATGAATGGAATACACAGAAATCAAATCGACTACACCTGTGGAAAGAGACAATGGAAAAGCTCAATATCATCGGTCAGAACAAGGCCAGGGGCCGACTGCAGTAAAGATCCTCAATTGCTTGTATGCAAGTTCAAGTTGAAGCTGAAGAAAATTAAAACAAGTCCACGAGAGTGAAAGTATGACTTTGAGTGTATTCCACCTGAATTTTGAGACCATCTCAAGAATAGATTTGACACATTGAATACTAATCACAGAAGACCAGAAGCCTTGTGGTATGACATCAAGGACATTATACATGAAGAAAGCAAGAGGTCATTTAAAAGAAAGGAAAGAAAGAAAAGACTATTATAGATGTCGGAAAAGACTCTGAAACTTGCTCTTGTACATAGAGTAGCTAAACGGAATGGAAGAAATGATCACATAAAAGAGCTGAACAGATTTCAAAGGGAAGCTAGAGAAGACAGATTAAAGTGTTATAATGAAATATGCCAAGACCTGGAGTTAGAAAACCAAAAGTGAAGAACATACTCGGCGTTTCGCAAGCTGAAAGAACTGAAGAAAAAATTCAAGCCTCGAGTTGCAACACTGAAGGATTCTGTGGGGAAAATACTGATCAACGCAGGAAGCATCAAAAGAAGATGGAAGGAATACACAGCGTCACTGTACCAAAAATAATTGATCGATGTTCAGCCATTTCAGGAGGTAGCATATGATCAAGAACCCATGGTACTGAAGGAAGAAGTCCAAGTGCACTGGAGGCATCAGCAAAAAACAAGCCTCCAGGAATTGAAGGAATACCAATTGAGATATTTCAACAAATAGTTACAGCGCTGGAAGTGCTCACTCATCTATGTCAAGAAATTTGGAAGACAGCTTCCTGGCCAACCGACTGGAAGAGATCCATATTTGTGCCCATTCCAAAGAAAAGTGATCCAACAGTATGCAGAAATTATCGAGCAATATCATTAATATCACACACAAGTAAGAATTTGCTGAAGATCATTCAAGTGGTTACAGCAGTGCATCGACAGAGAACTGCCAGAAGTTCAAGCCGGATTCAGAAGAGGATGTGGAATGAGGGACATCATTGCTGATGTCAGATGGATCTTGGCTGAAAGCAGAGAATACCAGAAAGATGTTTACCTGTGTTTTATTTATTATGCAAAGGCATTTGACTGTGTGAATCATAACAAATTATGGATGACATTGTGAAGAATGAGAATTCCAGAACACTTAATTGTGCTTATGTGGAACCTGTACACAGACCAAGAGGTAGTCGTTCAAACAGAACAAGGGGATACTGAGTGGTTTAAATTCAGAAAAGGTGTGTGTCAGGGTTGTATCCTTTCACCATACTTATTCGATCTGTATGCTGAGCAAATAATCTGAGAAGCTGGTCTATATGAAGAAGAACATGGCACTAGGATTGGAGGAAGACTCATTAACAACCTGCGATATGCAGACGACACAGCGTGCTTGCTGAAAGCAAAGAGGACTTGAAGCACTTACTGATGAAGATCAAAGACCACAGGCTTCAGTATGGATTACACTTTAACATAAAGAAAACAAAAGTCCTCACAACTGGACCAATAAGCAATATAATGATGAACAGAGAAAATATTGAAGTTGTCAAGGATCTCATTTTACTTGGCTCCATAATCAACGCCCCAGTCAAGAGATCAAAAAACATATTGCGTTGGGCAAATCTGCTGCAAAAGGCCTCTTTAAAGTGTTAAAAAGCAAAGATGTCACATTGAGGACGAAGATGTATCTGACCCAAGCCGTGTTATTTTCAGTCACCTCATATGCATGGTAAAGCTGAACAATGAATAAGGAAGACTGAAGAAAAACTGATGCCTTTGAATTATGATATTAATGAAGAACGTTGAATTATACCATGGACTGCCAGAAAAACGAACATACTTGTTTTGGAAGAAATACAGCCAGACTGCTGCTTAGAAGTGAAGATGGGAAGACTTTGTCTCTGTACTTTGGACATGTTGTCAGGAGGGAGTAGTCCCTGGAGAAGGACATTATGCTTGGTAAAGCAGAGGGTCAACAAAAAAGAGGAAGACCCTCAATTAGATGGATTGACACAGTGACTGCAACAATGGGCTCAAACATAGCAACAATTGTGAGGATGGTGCAGGACTGGGCAGTGTTTCGTTCTGTTGTACATAGAGTAGCTAAGAGTCGAAATCGACTCGATGGCACCTAACAACTAGTAACTAAATAATTGTGTGAATTCAAACTGCTGACCTTTTGGTTAGCAGCTGTAATTGTTATGACCAAATTCTTCTTGTCTTTACTTTCTTCTTCCTTCCTTCCTTCCTCCCTCCCTCCCTTCCTCCCTCCCTCCCTCCCTCCCTCCCTTCTTC